>NC_070600.1:21600044-21648381 GCF_027409825.1 Scomber japonicus | reverse complement strand
TATGTCTTTTTAACCTTCTACATTATTTGTTCTTTTCATTTTATGTCTTTTTCACTTTGTTCTATATTTTTTGGTGTTCTCTGTAAGCGTCTTATTATTATTTCTTATCCAGAGCTGAAAGAGGACGGGCCTTGTTGACCTGATTTTGACAAGTGGTCTTCATAGGAGGTCGCCTTTAAAGTGGGACCCAGCTTGAGCATCTAAAACTGCAATAAACCAAACGTTCAGTCCAGAGACACGTCGACCTATCGAATCATCACACCGTCCTGCCTTCGCTGACCCTCGTTATTTACTCCACAGGAAGTGACCTAGAGGAGTTAATAGTCTGACTGGAGTTCATTCGGATTCGCTCAGGTTCTGCTCACCACGCTGTAGATTGAAGGATCGACTGTTCCTTCCTCCCTCCCTCCCTCCCTCCTTCTCTCTTTCTTTCCTTCCTCCCTTCGTTCTTTTCCTCTGTCGTTCATTCCTTCCTTCCTCCCTCCCTCCTGTCCTTTCTTCCCTCCTCCCTCTCTTCCATCCTTCCTACTTTCCTCCCTCCCTTCCTTCTTCCTCCCTTCCATCCTTCCTTCCTTCCTTCCTCCTTCCTCCCTTCCACCCTTCCTTCCTTCCTCCCTTCTGTCCTTCCTTCCTCCCTTCCTTCCTTCCTCCCTTCTGTCCTTCCTTCCTCCCTTCCTTCCTTGATTCGAGGACGACAGGAGGGTTAAGGCTTAAAATCAAAGCAAACATGGATGTAAAAGTTCCAAAAAAAAAAAATCAAAAAAAATTCTACAGAGGAAGATTGCGCAATATCACTGAAATCTGCTGAAGAGCTGCTAAATGGACCTAGTGGTAAGTTTAATTTGAATTTCAAGCTACCAATGATTGCCATTCATTTCCCTGCTAGTAAAACAAACAACCGAGCCGTCTCTACAAACCACAAAATGGTAAAAAAGCAACAGTCATGGTTTATAATAAACTGTGTAATCATGTAAAAATCACTTTGTAAAGTTCTTTAAAAAGGTCACATTTACTGCAGCCATCTAACAAAGTGCTTATCATGTTCTCATTGTTTCTCCTCTGTAGCAGCAGTGAATGTGTGTGTTTCTTTATTTGCCAGCTTCTGCTTTTATTTTTGGTGGCATTTATACGCTGATAAAGAAGCCAACGAAAGCAGAATTGAATTGCGTCGGGGCCGGAGGAGACCAGAGAGTAGAGGAGTAGCGCTCCGGAGGAAGGAAGGAAGGAAGGAAGGAGGGAAGGAAGGCGGGAGGGAGGGAGGAAAGGGAAAAAGGAAGAGAGGATAGGAAAGAAGGAAGAAAGGAAAGACAGAAGAAAGGAAAGAAGGAAGGAAGGAAGGAAGGAAGGAAGGCGGGAGGGAGGAAAGAAGGAAAGGAAAGAAGGAAGAGAGGAAAGGAAAGAAGGGAGAGAGGAAAGGAAAGGAAAGAAGGGAGAGAGGAAGGAAAGGGAAGGAAGGAAGGAAGGAAGAAAGGAAGGAAGGAAGGAAGGAAGGAAGGAAGGAGGGAGGGGGGGAGGAAAGGAAGAAGAAAGGGAGGGAGGAGGGAAGGAAGGAAGGCGGGAGGGAGGGAGGAAAGGAAAGAAGGAAGAGAGGAAAGGAAGGAAGGAGGGAGGAAAGAAGGAAGGAGGAAAGGAGTAAGGATGAAAAGAGGGAAGGAATATAGGAGAAGAGAGCAGAAGGAAGGAAGGAGGAGGAGAGAAGGAGAGGAGAAGGGACGGAGAGGAGGGAGGGCAAGGAGGAAAGGACAGGAAGGAAGGAAGGGAGGAAGGAAGGAAGGAAGGAGGGAGGAGAGGAGAGGAGGAGGGAGGCAGAGAGGAGAAGGACAAAGGAAGGAAGGGAGGAAGGAAGGAAAGAAGGAAGGGAGGAAGGAAGGAAGACCAACGAAAGCAGAATTGAATTGCGTTGGGGCCGGAGGAGACCAGAGAGTAGCGGAGTAGCGCTCGGGGAGTAAACCTCACAGACTTGATGACCATTTTGCTGCTGCAGTGAAATCCCAGTGTTTGTATAAAGTCTCAACACTGGGAGACGGACGGCCTCCAAACCACAAACCGCTGCCTCATTTCCTTTCTGTGGGAGACCTTAAGATGTGGGTTTGACACAGTGGCGTTAATTAAAACCCGCTTGTCATCTGTTATAAGGATCTGGACTAATCTTAATCCTGGATCTCCGTCTAAGGTTAAATTCAGTGTGCTTTTTTTTGGGGTGAAGGGGGGGGGGGGGGGGGGTGGGGGGGGGGGAGTTAATGAGTCCTTTAATAATGGAGGAAGTGCGGCAGGCTAATAAACCAGCACGACTGGTGTAACAACAACAAACTGAAACAGTCATCTTTCCTCAGGTGCTTTCCGAACAAACAAATACCAATCTCTCTCTCTCTCTCTCTCTCTCTCTCTGTCTCTCTCCCCCCCTCTCTCTCTCTCTCCCTCTAGCTCTCTCTCTCTCTCTCTCTCTCTAGTAATTAGCCTGGAGTCATCCGGTGGTGGGTTCAGACTCTGGCTCTAACTAGTATCTGCTGCAGTAAGAAGGAGACATATTTCACACCAGGAGACGTGACATCATCATTTCAAGCCTTTAAAAGTGACAAAAAAACTAAATGATGCCTTCAAGGACTGCCAGAAAATGCAGCGTTACGAAGCAAAACATTAACAAGCATCTTGAGATTGCTTCTAATTAATTTATTATTAATTAATATGTAGTATTTAGAGTTGAAAATACTTGAATGCTTTATCTTCCTTTCAAAATAAAAGTCAGAAAAATTGCATAAAAAAGACAAAGGAAAGAAAAACCTTGATTTATAAATGATTTATCAGTCTCTCGTGTTATATGTATGATGATAAAAAGTAAGAAAAATGGTTTTATAATACTCAAATACAGAGACCAGGCAGTAAAAAAAACCAAAATGATGCCTTCAAGCACTGCCAGAAAATGCAGCGTTATCAACTGAGCAACCTGAGATGTGAAATCTCAACGATGTCCCGGATGCTGGAAGGAGACCAATGTAAACATCTGTGCTGCTTTAATTTCTACTTTTATTGCTGTGCTAATTATTGTTTCTTAGTACATGGAAATGTATGTAATTATAAGCTGAGACGGAGATTAGAAGCACTTGAATGCAACAAAACCCTCAACTAGACTTTAGTAAAGCTGTGTTTAGACCAAGACTACACTGAGCTGTCTAAAACAATGCTCACATACTATATATATGTATATACTGTATACTGCATCTTTATAATTACACTCATACACACACTCTTGCACCCATAAGTCACCACAATAAATACACACCTACTGCTCTTACTGCAAATTGCCAGAATTCACCACGACCGGACAAAAAGACCCAATCAGAGCCAGGATTGTGTCTGATGGAGTGTCTGACAGCTGTCAATCACTGCTCACGCACACAGGCCCCTCCCCCTTCCACCTCACAGGCCCCTCCCCCTTCCTCCTCAGCTCGGTCAAGCTCATATCTCTAGTTTCTAGGTAAGGTATAGCCATGTGAAAGTCACTGTAAAGCGTTTTATATCTAGCTGTGTGGAGTGTAGTTCATGTATTACCGATCGCGTGCACGTGGTCGCGTGCACGTCAGCCTCCTCTGGGAGAGGGACTTTGGAGGCAGGGCAGGAGTGCAGCGGAGAGGGAGGGGAAAGGATCTCAAAGTTGTACTTCTTCAGATTTGATGCTAAGTCCTCTCTCTCCTCAGAGTTACCAACTGCAGCTTTAAAGCTGCTATAAACTGAGAGTATTATGGGTTTCATTTGTAGCACACTGGGTGGCACCCTAAGGTGGCACCTTCCCAAAAACCCCAAACACATCTCTCCACCAAAGCGGTTCTTTAACACGGAGCTGTTTTTTGATTTGGAACCACCAGCTAAGAGCCGTTTGGAAGTGTGGCGACATTAGCACCCATTAGCTGTCATCTACTGTGTGTGTGTGTGTGTGTGTGTGTGTGTGTGTGTGTGTGTGTGTGTGTGTGTGTGTGTGTGTGTGTGTGTGTGTGTGTGTGTGTGTGTGTGTGTGTGTGTGAGTGTGTGAGTGTGTGTGTGGTTACGGTAGCTTACAGGAGCCGTGGATCGTAAAAGGACCGCTGGTTTGGAAAATGTGGTTCGGGGGTGATAACACTCTCTCTTCCCCTTAACCCTCCTGTTGTCCCCGAGTCAAGGAAGGATGGGAGGGAGGAAGGAAGAAGCAAGAAAGGGAGGGAGGAAGGAAGGGAGGGAGGAAGAAGGAAGGGAGGGAGGAAGAAGCAAGGAAGCAAGGAAGCAAGGAAGGGAGGGAGGGAGAGAAGAAAGGAAAGAAGGAAGAGAGGAAGGAAAGTAAGGAAGGAAGGAGGGAGGGAGGAAGGACAGGAAGGAAGGAAGGAATGAAGGAAGGGAGGGAGGAAAGAAGGAACAGTTATAACAGACAGGAAGGTTAAATGACTACAGATGTGGTTTTTCTGGGTGTTCGGACACAAATGTTTCCAGCAGAACTTCTCGGTGGCTAACTTTAGAAAGTCAGGTTGTGTTGCTTTTAAGATATTTATATATTTATATATTTATATATTTATAGATATCACAGGTCTTCCAGGAGGAGGGTAATAAAAGACCTTTGCTGTGTGCTCTGCGGCTAAGCTAACCATGCTAGGTCCAGCAGATGGAGGCCAGATGAGGCTTTGAAGAGGAGATAATTACCCTCCGCCACACCCAGACACACTGTGAGCCCAGCACGCCACCCAATGACATCGGTCTTCCTCTGACAGGGAGAGATGAAGGTGTGTGTGTGTGTGTGTGTGTGTGTGTGTGTGTGTGTGTGTGTGTGTGTGTATGTGTGTGTGTGAAGGGCAG
The DNA here is from genome assembly GCF_027409825.1 of Scomber japonicus. Lineage (NCBI taxonomy): Eukaryota > Metazoa > Chordata > Actinopteri > Scombriformes > Scombridae > Scomber > Scomber japonicus. Next base: position 21,643,563 of record NC_070600.1, on the reverse strand, counting down.
GTGAACAGATTGGAGCCAACCGTCCATGCCTGCACACTCATGCTGGCCTTATGTGCTCCTGGAAAAACCTCCTCCTCCTACTCCTGAGTTCAGAAGTCGATAAGTCGGGACTTTGCGGAGCATTTAAAAAGCTTCCTTAAGGCTAATAACAACATGGAGCCTGTTTAAAAAAAAAAAAAAAAAAGGTCATTTCAGGGCGGCTGCTGGCTTATTTTAGAAACTCTGTGGTGACAAAGCAAAGAAATACCTTCATTTATATCAGTCTCACATGGTTTTAATTACTCAAATATAGAGATATGTTGTATTTAGAGTTGAAAATGCTTGTATGCCTTATCTTCCTTTCAAAATAAAAGTCAGAAAAATTGGCTATAAAGTCAATTTTAACGTTCTAAACTACTTTTAATTATTTTGTTGGGCCGTTCTGTTCAATTGAGTTTAATAAAATGAAGCCTGTTTAAAAAAAAAAGTAATTTCAGGATGGTTGCTGGCTTATTTTAGAAACTCTGTGGCGACAAAGGAAAGAAAAGACTATTGAACCTTGTATTATAAATGATTTATCAGTCTCACATGGTTTTAATTACTCAAATATAGAGACAAGACAGTAAAAAACACTTATTAACACATTATTAATTAATTTGTAGTATTTATAGTTGAAAATACTTGTATGCTTTATCTTCCTTTCAAAATAAAAGTCAGAAAAATTGGCTATAAAAGGTAAATTTTATCTTTCCCAACTATATTTACCACTTTTGTTGGGCTGTTCTGTTTAATTGAGTTTAATAACATGAAGCCTGTAAAAAAAAAGGTAACTTCAGGGCGGCCGCTGGCTTATTTTAGAAACTCTGTGGCGACAAAGAAAAGAAAAATACACTTGAACCTCGTATTATAAATGATTTATCAGTCTCACGTGTTATATTTATGATGTTAAAAGTAAGAAAAACAGTTTTAAATAGTCAAATATAGAGACCAGACAGTAAAAAAAACACCCATTATTAATGAATATGTTGTATTTAGAGTTAAAAACACTTCCCTGCTTTATCTTCCTTTCAAAATAAAAGTCATAAAAACTGGATATAAGGGAAATTTTAACTTTTTCGAACTACATTTACTCCTTTTGTTGGGCCATTCTTGTTCTTGTGTTTAATTTAGAATAAAAAGAAGAGGATGAGGTGATGGATGAGGAGTGAAACATCACACGGAGAAGCTGTTTGGACATTTTAGTGGCATTGTTTAGTCTGGTAATGGAGAGATTAAACTGAAGGCAGCATCGGAGTGACAGAAATACCACAAATTGTTAGTTTAGGAAAGAAAAAAAAGGAGTTTATTATGATTATGTAATGACTTTTTATTGGCTGCTGTGTAGTCAATGATAAAGGCTGCACCTTTGCCACAATAGGTTTATTTAATGTTATTTTTAAGTCAGATTTATGTGGATTTTTACAATTTTAAACCACATTTCCAGAGGTTTTAATGAGTTTTAGTATTATTTAGAGGCCATTTAATCCAAATAGAAAGAAATCCTGGTTCAAAACTGTTGAAATTGACATGAAGTGATCCTCTAAAGAGAAGATGTATCACTCTGTTGGGAGTTACTGGAACAATCACTGAGTCACAAAGATGAGTCCAATTCATCTCGTTCTCTTGTTTCCCACTAAAAATTAAAACCATCCAGAATGACTCATCCATCCTCGTTAAGAGCCTCGTTAAAGGGAAACTAACCCCGCCCTGCCCCCGGGTCCTGCGGCTGTGTGTTATAAAAGAGGAGGGGGAGAGTGGGGGGAGAGTGGGGGGATGGGGGGGGGGTAGGCGGTTAATTAAGGTAATTAACTCAGGATATCAACACCGTCAACCATCTCCGAGCGAACGAGCGAGTTTATCAAAGGTTGAGATGAATAATGAAACACATAAAAGGCTTTCTGGCTGCTGACGAAGCACATTCAGGTCACATTATGATGGAAATAGCGACATGTTTGCTTGTATGGTGTTTTTTTTTGTTCCTATTTGTGTGTTTTGAGGCTCAGATTTTGTTCCACTAGAGTTTATTATAAGGAGATCAGGCTGGAAGTCACTTTTAAAGACGGCTGTTAGATGTTTTAACCTCTTTTTAGTAATGTTTTACTTCTTATGGTTTTATTTTAACCCTCCTGTTGTTCTCGAGTCAAGGAAGGAAGGGAGGAAGGGAGGAAGGAGGGAGGAAGGAAAGGAGGGAGGAAAGGAGGGAGGAAGGAAGAAGGAAGGAAAGGAGGGAGGGAAAAGGAAGAAGGAAGGAAGGAAGAAGGAAGGAAAGGAGGGAGGAAGGAAGAAGGAGGGAAAGGGTGGAAGGAAGAAGGAAAGGAAGTAAGGAAGGAAGGAAGGATCGAGGATAGAAGGAAGGGAGGAGGGTAGGGGGGGAGGAAAGAAAGAGAACGAGGGAGGGAGGAAGGAAGGAAGGAAGGAAGGAAGGCAGGAAGGGAGGACAGAGGAAAGAAGGAAGGGAGGAGGGTAGGGGGGAGGAAAGAAAGAGAACGAGGGAGGGAGGAAGGAAGGAAGGAAGGCAGGAAGGAAGGAAGGACAGAGAAAAGAAGGAAGGGAGGAAGGTAGGGAAGAGGAAAGAAGGAAGGGAGGAAGGCAGGGGGGAGAAAAGAAAGAAGGAGGGAGGGAGGAAAGAAGGAAGGAAGGAAGGAAGGAAGGAAGGACAGAAGGATGGAAGAAAGGAGGATGGAGGAAGGAAGGGAGGAAAGAAAGAAGGAGGGAGGGAGGAAGGAAAGCAGGAAGGAAGGAAGGAAGGAACAGTCAAAACAGATGGGGTCAATTTGACCCGAGGAGACGACACGAAGGCTAATTACTTTATTTGAAAAAATTTTTTACATAACAATGAGCTGATTTTATGTATTGATACACTACTAGAGCCTTCAGGTAACACACACACACACACACACACACACACACACACACACACACACACACACACACACACACACACACAGACATAAACCACTGAGCAGCTCCGAGGGGCTTTTCCCGCTGTTACACCGCTCAGCTCATCAATCACGCTTTCCTCCATTTTCATCACTTACAATCAATCACATCAACTACCTAACCTCCCCTGACACACACACACACTGTTTGTGTGTGTGTGTGTGTGTGTGTGTGTGTGTGTGTGTGTGTGTGTGTGTGTGTGTGTGTGTGTGTGTGTGTGTGTGTATGGGTGGTGGAAAAAAAAAAGAGGCAGTAATCGGGTTAAACCTCTCAGCACTCCCCTTTCAGTGGAATCTGTTTAATCCAATCGCTTCCCAGTAAACGCCTCACACGCTGGGTTGCCCCCGGTTACCCAGTCACAGCCACCCAACCAACAACCAACCACCAACCAGCGTCGTTGTGGTACACACAGCTTTACTAACAACATCAACCTCACAGCTCTGCATCATTTTCTGGGAAGTGAGCTAAAAACCAGAAACGTCAGGAGAAATAATAAATAAACTTGCTTCCTGTCGTTTTTCAAAATAAAATGATCGGAATTAAGTCGTTTACATCAATTACGGTAATTATACACAGTCAGTCATTATATTGATATTACTAATGACTTTTAAAGTGTTTCCTAAAGCTCTAATAGTACAAGACAATACAGTAATGATGACAGTAAGACTCGTAACCATGACAACAGGAAGTTAAAGCAACAATAGTGATCGTAATATTATACAATCTGTGAAATATGGAAACAGACAATAGCTAATAAAGCTGTAAATTAGTCCACTGTGGGACTAATAAAGGAATATTTCATCTTATCTTAATTTAAAAAAATAAGCTAAAACACAAAATATGTGATATATAGTTTAAATTTAAAAATTAAAAGCACGTTCTTAAACTCTCAGAAATAAAATAAATCATCAGAATCTGTTTAAATTCATAAAAATAAAATATGCTAATTGACTTAATGTATTTTTTTTTCGTTTTTGTTTAAAAAAAACAAATAAAAATAAATAATAAAGCTGCCATGTTGCTATTCTGACCTGGTTTAATACTTTTGTTTGGAAATTAAATGTCTTATAACTTTTATTAAAAATGCACTGTTAAAAATTTAAATTAACTAATCTTACGTCACTTTCATTAAAAGGGAAAAATGCTTTAATTAAGTTTAAGACTCTGCAATAATTCAACATGATGATAAAGTTTCGGTCAAAATTTAAATTTTTCAAGCAAATTGAAATTAAAAATGCACAAAATTAGTAATTTAAGTTTAAAATCAACATGCATGACACATATAATATATTCATTATTTAATCACAACATTAGTTTTTATTATTTATTACAATGTGATTTTGCTCACATTTAAATTGATATCAGAAAAATATATATTGATTTGATCCTTGCTTACATCGAGCAGAGCAGAGGAGGAGACCCCTCCCCATGATCAGCTCCTCTGGTGCAGTGTGTGTGTGTGTGTGTGTGTGTGTACATGACGCTGCACACACACACACACACGTATGACCATATGAGACTTAAGCGAACATGCTGCTGCGGTCTGGATGACTCACACTAAGCCAACATGTGAGGCCGAGCCATTACAGTCACACACACACACACACACACACACACACACACACACACACACACACACACACACACACACACACACACACACACACACACACACACACACACACACACACACACACACACACACACACACACTAGACCGGTAGCTGATAGCTGAGTGTATATATCCCGCTACATTTGCCCTCCCATCATGCTTTGCGGCGTGATTGATGGAGTGATCAGGTGGTGAGGGGTTGCGGCACTTGCTCCTCTGTGCGCTGTATGTTTGTGTCATCGACGAAGAGGAGGAGGAAGAGGAGGAAGGAGGAAGAGGGAGGAAGAGCAAGTACTCGATTTCTTAAACATATTAAAGTGCGAGGCTCGAGGTTTCTGCTTCTTATGAATCTTATATTTCATTAATGTGCAATCCATTAGGAAATTCCTCTACATCAGGGGTGTCAAACATGAGGCCCGTGGGCCAGAACCGGCCCGCCGAGGGGTGCGATGCGGCCCACTTTCCTTTCTGTGTTCTTTTCCTTCCTTCCTTTCTTCCTTCTGTCCTTCCTTCCTTCCTTCTGTCCTTCCTTCCATCTGTCCTTCCTACCTTCCTTTCTTCCTTCCATCTGTCCTTCCTGCCTTTCTTCCTTCTGTCCTTCCTCCCATCTGTCCTTCCTCCCTACCTTCCTTTTATCCTTTTTTCATTCCTTCCATATGTCCTTCCTTCCTTCCTTCCTTCCTTCCTTTTATTCTTTTTTTCATTCCTTCCATCTGTCCTTCCTACCTTCCTACCTTCCTATTTTCCTTCGTTCCTTTCTTCCTTCCATCTGTCCTTCCTCCCTTTCTTCCTTCCTCCGTTTCTTCCATCTGTCCTTCCTTCCTTCTGTCCTTCCTGCCATCTAGTCTGTCCTTCCTACCTTCCTTCCTTTTATTCTTTTTTTCATTCCTCCCATCTGTCCTTCCTACCTTCCTTTTTTCCTTCGTTCCTTTCTTCCTTCCTTCCATCTGTCCTTCCTCCCTTTCTTCCTTCCATCTGTCTGTCCATCCTACCTTTCTTACCTCTTTCCTTTTGTCTGTCTTTCCTTCCTTCCCTTCTTATTTCCTTCCTTCCTTCCCTCCATCTTTTTAATGAACCGGCCCACATCAGATCAAATTGGTCTGTATGTGGCCTTTGAATGAAGATGAGTTTGACACCCCTGCTCTACATCCACAGGTGATTTATCAGAAACTATTACACAGAAGAAAAAAAACCACAGAGTGAGCCCTCTGTCTTATAAAAGATTATTTGAATCCATGCAAATAATCACAAAACCAATAACCAAACCAGCATTAAAAAACATCCCTAGAAACATTTCACTTTAACAGTATCTAAATGGTTAAAAAAAATCATTACTCAACAAGCATTACCTTATTTATTTTAATGTATTTCTTGTCATATAAACTGTTTTTTAACCTCACTGCAGCTCCTGTTTTTTACAACTTCAGAGACAAAAAAAATCCAAATTCACACTTTAACCTTCCTGTCCTCCCCCACTCTGTTTTGACTGTTCCTTCATTCCTTCCTTCCTGCCTCCTTTCCTTCCTTATTCCTCTTTTCCATCCTTCCTCCCTGCCTCCTTTCCTTCCTTCTTCCTCCCTTCCTTCCTTCTTCCTCCCTCCTTTCCATCCTTCCTCCCTGCCTCCTTTTCTTCCACCCTTCTTCCTCCCTTCCTTCCTTGACTCGAGGACAACAGGAGGGTTAAAACTTTCCTTCAGAAACTTTAAGTCAACAAAACAATCAAATACTCTCTTTAAACCATCCATCTTTCCTGCCTCCTTTTCTTTCTTCCTCCTTTCCATCCGTTTTCCTCCCTCCCTCCCTTTCTTCCTTCTTACTCCCTTACTTCCTCCTTTCCTTCCATCCTCCCTCCCTCCCTCCCTCCCTCCTTTTCTTCCTTCCTTCTTTCTTCCTCCTTTCCATCCTTCCTCCCTGCCTCCTTTCCTTCCTTCACCCTCCCTTCCTTCTTCCTTTCCATCCTTTCTCCCTCCCTCCTTTCCTTCCTTCCTTCCTCCTTTCCATCCATCCTCCCTCCCATTCTTTTCTTCCTTCTTCCTCCCTTCCTTCCTTCCTTCCTTCCTTCCTCATTTCCTTCCTCATTTCCTTCCTCCCTTCCTTCCTCCTTTCCTTCTGTTTTCCTCCCTCATTTCCATCCTTCCTTCTTCCTTTCCTTCCTTCCTTGACTCGAGGACAACAGGAGGGTTAAAACTTTCCTTTAGAAACTTTAAGGCAACAAAACAATCAAAGACTCTCTTCTAAGTCACATGACACACAGAATCACACCGTTCCCTGCAGCGTGCATCACAACAGACGAACATAAAGAGCCGCTTTGCATTTGAACAGTAAACGTGTAACTTACTCATGGTGGGAGGCCACAGGTGGGGGGCAGGTTGAGGCCCAGCTCAGGCGGGGCTTTGGACAGGTGAGGTTATTCTCCGCTGGGTCTTTCCTCGAGGCACTCATGACCTGCGAGAGGAAACCAAAAAAAAAGGCGTATAAGATAAATTGAGCTGTATAATATCATGGCCTCCATTATTATTATATTTTTGTCGCAGGTGTTTGATAACCACATTTCAAGGAATCATTGCAAAAAGAAAAGTGGGTATATATAAACTATGTATCGGCCATTTCTCCGCCTTATCAAATAGTTTAACCCTTAAATCATCATTTAATGAGCAATAAAGCATATCCAATATATAGGAGGCTTAAAAACAAGAGAATATTCACATTTATGAAGCTGAGATCTGTTAATTATTAAGACTGAATGCTCATGAAAATGTCAAATGGTGTAACCACAAAATAAATGATAAATATTAAATATTTTATCCACCTAGGAAGGAAGGAAGAAAGAAAGAAAGACACACAGACAGACACACAGACAGACAGACAGACAAAAAGAAAGAAAGAAAGAAAGAAGGAAAGAAACAGAAAAAGGAGGAGGAAGAGAAAAAGAAAGACATAAGTAGGAGGAGAACGAAAGCAAGAATGAAAGAAACAAGGAAAGGAAGATAAAGGAGGAAGAAGAGAAAATAGGAAAGAAAGAAAGAAAGAAAGAAAGATGGAAAGAAAGAAGGAAAGAAAGAAAGAACAATCAGTAGGATGAGAAAGAAAGAAAAGAAGGAAGACGAAGAGAAAGAAAGAAAGAAAGAAAGAAAGAAAGAAAGAAAGAAAGAAAGAAAGAAAGAAAGAAAGAAAGAAAGAAAGAAAGAAAAAGAATTTAGTGTTTTTAAGCAAGTTGAATTATTTGGTACAAAGTTTTTATGGTTACACCACTTAGACATTTTTACCATAATCCTCTAATATATTCTCTCTAAATGGATTAAAAGCAGAAATTTGATGCTGAGTCCACAAAATAAAAGAATGTGTGCAAGTTATTCATAGATTTATTTTCACATTTTAACCCTTTAAATTTAAACTAAACCACATGGACACTAAAAAACACAAATAAATGGAGCACTGATGGATTCGGACATCATTGAAATGGACAAATGCAGTCACAAATCGACATCACACACACACACACACACACACACACACACACACACACACACACACACACAGACACACACACACACACAGACACAGACACAGACACACACACACACACACACACACACACACACACACAGTAGCCTAACGACAGTATGCGGTAATAACGGGTAATCTGATCACTCTGCAGATGCTTGTCCAAGTAGACAGGCGGGTGGGGAAGGAAGTAAGGGGTGGGGGGGGTAGAAATTAATCACCCCCCCCCCCCCATGTTGCCATGAGCACAGCAACTGCAGATGCTGGAGGATCCAATATCCTCCTTAGAGGCGGAGGGGGGAGGGGGGGGGGCTGCGAAGGAAAGCATAGGTCAGCAGAACGGCTCAGCAGCAGTAGCAGCAGAGGGAGTGACGAGCTGGAGATGGACAGAGGGGCAGATACGGCCTCGTGGGGCAGATACGGCCTCGTGGGGCAGATACGGCCTCGAGGGGCAGATACGGCATTGTGGGGCAGATACGGCATCGTGGGGCAGATACGGCCTCATGGGGCAGATACGGCCTCGTGGGGCTGATACGGCATCATGGGGCTGATACGACCTCGTGGGGCAGATACGGCATCATGGGGCAGATACGGCATCGTGGGGCAGATACGGGCTTGAGGGGCAGATACGGCCTCGAGGGGCAGATACGGGCTTGTGGGGCAGATATGGGTTCGTGGGGCAGATACGGCCTCCAGGGGCAGTTACGGCCTCGAGGGCCAGTTACGGCTTCGTCGGGCAGATAGGGCCTCCCTCCTTCCTTTCCTTCCTTCCTCCATCCTTTCCTTCCTTCTTCCTTCCTCACTTCCTCCCTCCCTCCTTTCCTTCCTTCTTCCTCCCTCCCTTCCTTCTTCCTCCCTCCCTCCCTCCCTTCTTCCTTCCTCACTTCCTCCCTCGCTCCCTCACTTCCTCCCTCCCTCCTTTCCTTCCTTCTTCCTCCCTCCCTCCCTTCCTTCCTTCCTTCCTCCTCCCTCCCTCCCTCCCTCCCTCCCTCCTTCCCTTCTTTCCTCCCTCCTTTCCTTCCTTCTTCCTCCCTCCCTTCTTTCCTTCCTTCCTTGATGTGCGGTCAACAGGAGGGTTAATCTTGTCTTATTCAACTTTAGCTTCATTTTATTTCCAATTGAACATTTTTTAATCGTGTTTAAATATCTTTCTAATCTGCCATGTGTTGCTTTAATATCCTCTTTTGATGCATTTTGATGTTTTATGTAAAGCACCTGTTGCTGAAAGGTGCTATATGAATAAATTTGCCTTGATTAGTCTATAAAATGTCAGAAAATACTTTAAAATATCTATTATTAATTTCCTGGAGCTCAAGGTGACGTCAATCAAATCTGTTTTTTAGTGTTTAACTTTTAAAAATTAAACTAAAGATGCTTTTTTTTACTTGCTTATTTAGTTATGAACAGAAATACTTCAAATTTGAGCATTTTCAGAGCCTTTAAAATTAATTAAATACATTTTCTGGGCTTTTAAAAGGTGTATTTTTGCAGGTTTTAAAAGACTTCATTACCCAGAAATCAATCACACTCAATGTTGTGAGTTTTCCTTTTTTCTCTTTATAGTTTCAGACTCTTATTTTTTGCTTCCTCTTCCTCTTCAGTCTCCTATTTGTGAGATTAGTCTTGTGTCCTCAAGCTAACAGATATATAAAACTCCTCCTGTCGCCATGGAGACGTGTACCGCACAGTGAGCGGCAGGAAGTGGTGACATCTCACGAGCAGTTTCAGGCGGTCAGTGTGAACTTTAGAGGCTGTGACCTGAGATTTAATCCGCCATATGTCCACCTCTGACCCCCCCGAGCTGGGAAGGCAGCCAACTATCAAGCAGGAAACAAACATGGCCGTGCTCCATTAAACCGATCTGTCAGAGAGAAGCTGGACTCGGGTTTTTAGGGAGTCTGAATGAGGTCACGAGGTCGAATTTGGATGATTTGTGTTTTCCAGTAACAGAGAAAGGTCATTTAAAAGAAGATACTGCATGTTCTCTGTTACTGTTTGAGTACATTTACATTCACATTATTATTATTAGTTATCTAACAGTAGATTCAATCAATTATTTTAATAGCTAATTCATCTTTTAATACATTTATCAATAAGATTTACAGGTTCAAGCTTCTCTAATGCTGCTTTTCTCTGTTTAATATCATTATATTGTGAATATAATTTGGGTTTCTGGCTGTTTATCGGACAAAATAAGGACAAAGTGATGTTTTAGAGCTGATTAGTTGGTGGATTAATCATTTAAATCAATTAACCAAAAGCAGAAATGTCACTGTAAACTGAATATATTTGAGTTTTGGAGTGTTGACTTAACAAAAAATTGATTTAAAGTCTTAAAACTCGAGTTTAGATTATCAGCTATTTTTGTCTATTGCATTGCATAGACAATTGATTGATTAACCAAAAAAAAGAGATCAAATTAGATTACAAGATCATTAAAATAACCACAAATATTATGATTCTCATGGTGTGTTCCCAGTTGTTAAATTTCAGTAAAGTCTTAAAACCTTCTGTATTTTCTATCGGAGAGAAAGCCTTCCGTTTCCCTTTCTCAGCCTGGGTGTAATCGACGAAGACTCTGACTTTGCTTCATCGCCTCTCTCTCTGTCTTTCTGTCTTAACCTCAGTTGTGTTCAATTTGTATTCAGAAGTAGGAATTTCCGAAATCCCAGTTGGAAGTTTTAACCAGAACGCCCCCAGAAGTCGGATTCCTGATTCTAAAGATGGTCGGAAAAACCTCAACAGCCTCGACCTCAAAACCCCAGATGCTAGCCTGTGCATCAAGTGTGTGAAAGTCCTTCCTTTCCTTTCCTCCCTTCCTTCTGTCCATCCTTCCTCCCTCCCTCCTTCTCTCTTTCTTTCCTCCCTCACCTCCCTCCCTCCCTTCCTTCTTTCCTTCTTTCCTTCCTTCCTTCCTCCCTCCTTCTCTCTTTCTTTCCTCCCTCACCTCCCTCCCTCCCTTCCCTCTTTCCTTCTCTCCTTCCTTCCTTTTTTCCTCTTTTCCTTCCTTCCCTTCCTTCCTCCCTTCCTTCTGTCTATCCTTCATCCCTCCTTCTCTCTTTCTTTCCTCACACACCTTCCTCCCTTCCTTCTTTCCTCTGTCCTTCTTTCCTTCCTTCCTCTTGTCCTTTCTCCCTCCCTCCCTCCCTCCCTCCCTCCCTCCCTCCCCCCCTTCCTCCTTCCTTGTTTCCTCCCTCACTCCTACCTACCTTCCTTCCTTTCTTCTTTCCTCCATCCTTCCTTCCTTCCTTCCTTCCGGCTACAACTGGTTTTCTTGAACTTCTTCACTTCAAAATCAGCTGTGACTTCATTCCCATGCACCACTGATCTGACTTTAGTTTTTTTTAGTTTTTAATCTAGAAAATGAGATGACCAGTTTGTAAGATATAAAAAAAAAAACACTATAAACGATGACAGCCATTTATATCAGTGTTAAATCTATTCATAACAGCCTTCAGACACCAACATGAGAGTCAAACCACTGTCCTACATACTAAACAAGACCTCCTTTGTTGTGCTGGTGTGAACTCAGCAGGCATGCAGCTGTGAAGGACGTCTAACTGCTATTATCGGTGTGTCAAAGAGTCAAAGTGTCACCTCAGACTGGTTAGACGTCTCTTCTGAGGAGCGCTAACTATTCGGCCACTGCTGCTGCTGCTGCTGCTGACACACACACACACACACACACACACACACACACACACACACACACACACACACACACACACACACACACACACACACACACACACACAAGTCTGAGTATCACAACAGAAACCAGGCAGCAGGTGGCAGAATTAATCCAAATTGATCCGTATCGGCTCTCGTGAACCGAACATCGGCATGTGTATGTCGGACATTAGGTGAGTTACTTCTAATATAAAAAGGGGGTCAGGAGCCAATGTAGATCTGTCTCTTTCTGTCTAAAACACACACACAAACACACACACAAACACACACACACATGGCAGAGGGGCGGCTCAGCATCTGGTGTGCTGTGTGTGTGCTGCTGCTGCTCTGAAGCCCGGCATTAAAAGAGACAGCGATGCACTGAGCCAGCGGGGATCAGCGGCCAATAAAGACAGGCAGCAGCAACTCAGTGCCAAGGCCTGGACAGCAGCGAGGGAATGCAGAAACCTTGTGTGTGTGCGTGTGTGTGTGTGTGTGTGTGTGTGTGTGTGTGTGTGTGTGTGTGTGTGTGTGTGTGTACTCTACATCTGGTATGTGGGTGGGCCGGCTGCCTTGTGAAGTCAGTTAAATTCTGCTGGATATCAGCTGATCGGCACATTGGAAGGAGCTGAAAAGTCTCACAAAGCTTGAAGAAATAAAGATTTTTATTGCCTTTTATAGGAGAATATTCCTGTTTGGATAAAGCCAAGCTAGCTCTATGCTAAGCTAAGCTAATCTACTACAGCTAGTAGCTTCATATTTAGTGCTCGGTCTCTTAAAAAGCAAATAAGCACATTTTGCACATTGTTAAACTCTCCCTTTAAACACTAGAAATGGATTTAAGATCAATTTAATAACCAAACTACAAACAAGAGCTTTAACATTTATTGGATTCATCATTTAGTTGATTGACAGAAAACTAATTTACAACTATTTTGATCATCAAGTAGTCATTCAAGTTCTTTTTTTCAAGCTATAAACGATGAGATTTGCAGCTTTTCTTTGTTTACTAGTATAAAAAAATAAATATCTTTGGGTTTTAGGTTGTTTATCAGACAAATAAAGAAACTTTAATACATGAGCTTGGCCTTCAAGGAGATTAAAAATAATTTCATAATAATAAATTATAATCATAATAATCATAATTTTCTGATGTTTTCTACATTAAATGATTCATCAATTAATAAAGAAAGTAAACAGGAAGTTAACTGATAATGAGAATAATCAGTTTAAGCCCTATTTATTTGATCTTTTTGTTAATATATACACCCACCAGTCTCTTTATTAGGTACATTTGAGCACTCTAATCCAATCCAATAAAACAACTCTGCTTCAAACTCTACTTTTATGAAGTTTAAACTTTTTCAGTTTTTGTTAACATTGACACCAGTAAATAATATAATGATCAAACATCAGAAAATAGTGATAAAAACATATCTTTTTAATCTCCTGGAAGGGCAAGCTCACATTTTAAAGATACTTTTTTTGTCTGATAAACAATCTAAAACCCAAAGATATTTAATTTACTATCCTAGAAAACAAAGAAAAGCTGCAAATCTGCACCTTTGAGAAGCTGGAACCACAAACTTCTTGCTTAAATGACTATTTTTTAAGTTTATACATTTTTAAGTTTATTAACATTGTCAAAAAAAGGTGATAATTCTACTTAATGTTAAATACAGAAGTCATACTAAGTGGTGGTGGCTTACTGAGGTGCATTATATTGACTGGTGTTCCTAATATTTTGCCCCTCTCTCATGTATGTTAATGGAGTGGACAAAATAGTAGGAACACCAGTCAATATATTACACCCTAATGTACGACCATCACCCACTATACGACCTCAATAATAAACATAAAAGTAGAATCATCACCTTTTATTGACAACGTTAACAAAAACTGAAAATGTATAAACTTCATAAAAGTAGAATTTGAAGCAGAGCTGTTGTTGTTGGATTGAAGGAAGGAGGGCGGTGGGTGTATTTATTAACAAAATAGGGCTTAAACTGATTATTCTCATTATTAATTAACCTGCTGTTTACTTTCTTAACTAACTGATGAATCATTTAAAGTAGAAAACATTAGAAAATAGATTAAAAATTTAAAAAATGCTCTTTTTAATCTCCTGGAAGGGCAAGCTCTTGTATTAAAGCTGCTATTAAAGTGTATTGGATTGAATTAGATTGCCCACCTAATATGACTTGTTTAACCCTCCTGTTGTCCTCAAGTCAAGGAAGGAAGGGAGGAAAAAGGAAGGAAAGGAGGGAGGAAGGGAGGGAGAAGGAAAGGAAGGAGGAAGGAAAGGGAGGAAGGAAGGAAGGAGGCAAGGAAAGAAGGAGGGAGGGATGAAGGGAAGGAAGGAGAAAGGGAAAGAAGGAGGGAGGGAGGAAAGAGAGAGGAAGGAAAGAAGGAAGGGAGGGAGGAAAGAGAGAGGAAGGAAAGAAAAAAGAAGGAGGGAGGGAGGAAGGGAGGACAGAAGGATCCTTCCTACTGCCCTTCCTTCTTCAGGGGGATGAGGAAGGAAAGAAGGAAGGGAGAAAAGAGAGAAGGAGGGAGGGAGGAAAGAGAGAGGAAGGAAAGAAAGAAAGAAGGAGGGAGGGATGAAGGGAAGGAAGGAGAAAGGGAAAGAAGGAGGGAGGGAGGAAGGAAGGAAGGAAGGAAGGAAGGAACAAAGGGGGATGAGGAAGAAAGGAAGGAAGGGAGGGAGGGAGGGAGGAAAGAGAGAGGAAGGAAAGAAAGAAAGAAGGTGGGAGGGAGGAAGGACAGACAGAAGAAGGAAGGGAGTAAAGAAGAAGACGGGGTCAATTTGACAGGAAGGTTAAAAAAAGTAGTAAAACTGAGTCAGAAAGAGTCACGATAAGGAAAAGTGAAGAAATGTAAAACTACTTTTAAACTTTATCTGATGCTAGTTTCATTCACACTCACACAGCAGAAGAAGGAAACACATTAAGAGTCAAATATACGATTATAAACACAACCGACGGAGACGGACTAGAGCCGAGACAAAACACAGACTCGGTAAATCCTCTGTTGCTATGATACAGACGGACACAAAAAAAAAAAAAAAAAAGAAAAAAGAAAACCTGCCGGCCACCTGACACCACACAGCCTGGCAAATAAAATACTCTTTCACACAAGAAAACAGACACACACACACACACACATACACACTTTTACACACACACACACACACACACACACACACACACACACACACACACTTTTACACACACACACTGGCCCATTGAACCGTTTCTGGAGAGACTCTGCAGACGCTGTAACAGAGAGGAGATGAACTAGTTTGTGGTTGTTGACCCTGACGACTGCGGGGCTTTTCCATTTCCTTTCTGTCAGCGAGCCACGGATTCAACAGCAGCCTCCAACTCAGCCCTGAAACTTCTGTTTTAAACTCTTTTTTTTATTAGTGGATCAGTCATATATTTTATTTTCCTTATGTAATATTGAGTTGGTTCTAGCTTGTAAAAAAGTGTGAGGATTTGCTGCTTTTTACTCGGTTACATCATAGAAAACTGGCTTTTAAACAGCTTATCAGACAAAATATGCAATTTAAAAGCAGAATATATGATGAAAAACAGCTCTGGTGGGTTAAATGCAGGCGGGGGGGTTCCGGTCCTCTGAAATGAAGCTAACCAGGAAGTAACTTAGAGCTGCATTCTATCAAAAGGCCACCAGGGGGCGACCGTCTCTATACAAGTCAATGGAGAATTCACCAACTTCTCACTTGATTTCTAACCTCAGTAAACGCTTTCAAAATGTGTTTATGGTCTCAGTCGCTAGTTTAAAGCCTTCTTCAATGCAGTACGATGTTCATTTGGGACATTTTGGCCTCCCTGATTTTATATGTGACGATAAAGCAGGGTATGCATTAGGGCGTGGCTACGTCCTGATTGACAGGTTGATTGACCAATGTCCTCGAGGTCCAGCCCTCGGAACCATAGCAACCTCCCCCGCTCCGCTCATGGCTACTCTCATGGCTCCGCTCAGGGCTCCGCCTCATGGCCATATAAGTAGAATCTGTGTTTTTATTTTTCCCAGCATGCACCTGAAATTGTCAAGATGGCGCTGCCTAGATTCGAAACTATTGGCTTCCGAGCAGCAGTCCACAAACCAATGGGTGACGTCACGGATGTTACGTCCATTTCTTTTATACAGTCTACGGTTAAAAGTTGCATTACTGAGGAAATTGAAATGTTATAGAGGGGTGGGGGGACGGGGGGCAGGGGACACCGTTGCTGTGCTTAACTATTATTAGCAGAATGTGACTCTATTCAATAGGTCTCTAAAATGCCACACAGTGCAGCGATTATGTCTAAAAGTCAGCAGGAGGCCGTGTGTGAAAAGGTCAGGTGTTGACAATGGTGTACAGGCAGCAGGGTGGCATGAAGATGAATCTGACCTTTAACCTCTAAACGCTGTGAGCTCGCAGCACAGT
Source organism: Scomber japonicus (assembly GCF_027409825.1). Lineage (NCBI taxonomy): Eukaryota > Metazoa > Chordata > Actinopteri > Scombriformes > Scombridae > Scomber > Scomber japonicus. The sequence continues at coordinate 21,627,367 of NC_070600.1, read as the reverse complement.
GAAGCATCCAACAAAGAAAGACCCCGAAACCAAGCAGCTCTGTGTGTCTGATTTCAGTTCTCTATGATTGTAAAATGACTGTAAAGCTTCCAGATTAAAGGAATATTCTGAACATTATGGATAAATGTGCTTGTTTATTATCTTATTTACTTATTTCATTCAAAGATTCATATCAGTTCATCTTGTTTCAACATGTTTTAACTTGATCTGTATCTCCAACATCTTGAATTTGATTGACATGTTGCTAATCTCCACCATCAGCTGGCCACTTCTACTCACAAATAAGGCCTAAAAAATAAACATAGCCTCTTATCATGTGTAAAATGAGCTACTTATCACTTCTTTCTCATCATGTTTTAAAGGGAAACACACAGAGTAGATGAGGCATATTTCAATGCTCAGACTTTTATCATCCAGAGTGCCTTAGATCACATCAGTCAGGACAGATTAATAGTTAAAATGGCAAATTTGTCAGACTTTATTTGCACTGCATGCGTTAGGAGTGTCAAAGCAATCGTCTAACTTTGCAAACATGCATCCTCCCTCGCTTTTAATAAACGTAGCTCAATTGTAAAATGAAGCTATGCATGTGAAGTAGAAGTAGAAGTAGAAGTGCAGGTACTTCCCTATTCTCCTCGATTAGAAAGTGGCCTAAAGTTTAACCGACACTGTGTTTGTACATGTTGTATATATGTGTGGGTATGTGGGTGAGAGCAGATACGCAGATTGTGGTTATATTACTACTTAAAAAGTAAAACTAGCAGCAGCAGCAGTAGCAGCAGTAACAGTAGTAGTAGTAGTGTTAGTTGTCCCTTTTCCAGGAATGCTGCTACTCCTACTTGGTGTTTATCTCTATTCTGCATCAAAGCTGGGAAAGGGCTGATCCCAGAAAGGCAACTCAGCAGCATAGCAGTGACACAATGGCTCTTAAAAGCTGATAAAGCAAATAGTCTGACCCTGACACATCCTGACATGCTTGCTCATTTCATCGCAGCACCGACACAAACCGCCAAAGATGAAGAACGGCAGCGTAAACTCAGAGTTTTTAGATTATTTTATGATAAGAATAATATGTAAAAAGAGTGCTTGTGGAAGAAAAATATGATGTTTATGATATTGCAGCTGATTTTTTGAGTCTGTTTGAGGTTGCCTGCTTAATACTGGAGGTCAAAGTTAACCCTCAGCTTTCTTTGGCTACATTATTACAAGGTTTTTGAGTCTTAAATCAAACAAAAAAAAAGCCTTTGGCCTCAGAGTCGGTGGTACACACTACTACAGATGCCCTGTGTTTTCAAACTGTAAAGCCTCTGACTGCCATAAGCCGCTTTATCCTGAAGTGGGATAGGAAGGATTGAAAGACACACTATTGTCAAGCTCACAACAATGAGACAGGCAATTTCCTATTCAAACTTCCAAAATAAAACCTATATTTTTACTTTAAAACTTTACACCTTTACTGTGATTTAATGTGTGTTTGTACATATTATGCAGAGCAGCCAGTTGATTAATTGATATGTAATGAGTTTTAGGGTATACACTGTTTTCAAGCCTCTAATCAGAAACAGGAAGTTCCATTATTTAAGCAGTATACATTATAAATAAGTGTGTTTTAATACATACCTGTATATAGTGATGCTTTGTTGAGTTAAGTATAATTATTCACTTTATTTACTGATAAAATAACAGGGTTGGTGCATTGATTCTGTTAGTTTTGCACGTTTATCCTCAAGTGTGACACGTTTCACGCTTTTATTGTGAAAGTGACATCCGGTTAATAGTTAGCTTGTCTGTACTTTGACGAGATTAACTCTATCTCTCCCCTTCATGAAGCAGGAAATCACATACAGCGGTGAAACTTTATGAAAAACGTGCACTACACTTTAAAAACACCTGCATCTACTCGCCTATATTAATATCTACCTATTTTATTATTTAAAAATGCCAAAAACTGAGCTTCTCGATTCATTTCAACGCTATAAACAGTAGCAGCAGCGCCGAGCTCCCTCGCGGTGATTGACAGGCTCGCGCAGCCAATCAGGAGGCTCGGAATGCGGGACTAAAGCCAAAGGGAGGCTCTGATTGGTTCTCCCGGCCGCATTGATTCCTATGCGGGAGGCAGTGTGTGTGTTTTGAGGGGTTTCATGCAGCGTCAAGCAGCCGGGATGCGACCGGGATTAAAGGAAATTGATGCTAAAAATAAAAAACACCGACTTAAAATTGAAGCTACATTTGTTTTTGTTTTTCATATGAAAGAAAAACAAGGTTGAGCTTTTGTTTAATGTTTGTTTTTTTTGTTTTATGTTTATTGTTAATCATTTATTTGTGCATTTTATTGTGATTTTTGTTATGAATTTGAATGTCCACACTGTGTTGTGATGACTACATTCACGCATTGAATAAATGAGGAAAAATGAAGGCTGAAGCATCATAATCATACACATAAAGCCATCAATGTCTTATTATTAATTAAAAATACTCCTTTAAGTGAATTTCTGAAAGAGCGCTTAAATATTTTACTGTCATTTCTTTTTGCACACATGTTTATAATCTCGGGAACTTCTGCATATTGTATATTTATATTATTTTATCACTTTCATTCTTACGCTCCTACTTTTTTCCATTGTACTGCTGTGTCAATTTGGATTTCTCCCACGGTATCTTATCTTATCTTATTATAACATACTTTCACATTCACTAAACTTACTATAATCCCCTTCATCAGGATATAACCACTATATACTATTACCTGTTGCTGTAATGTGCCTTTCTTGTAACCTGCAATGCATTTAAAAACAGGGCTGAACTCAAAGTCACTTTTAATTTTGGTCATTTATTTTGCTTTTTATACTTTTTATGCTTCTTTTTTTCTTCTTTACCATACTGTTAAACTCATGTTAAACTTGCTATAATATAGCAATAATATATCCTTCATCAGGATATATCCACTACTAAATATGACCTGTTGCTATAATATGACTGCTTAAAGATAACATAAGATTAATATGTATTGATTTAAATTAAAATTGACACAGCAATACAGTGGAGGGGGAAAAAAGTAGCAGTGTAAATGAAAGTGAACTAAATAGACAAATAAATAAAATACTATATACAGTAAATATATGAATGTGCAATTAACAGAAGTTCCTGAGGTTATAAACATATAAACACTGACTTCTTAAATACTCTGTACTCAGGAAACAGGAACAAGTATAAACTATTAAAGTATATTATATGTCGCCTGTATTAAATCAGTGTTGGAGGAATAACTCGCTACATCTAACACGGGTTATGTAATTAAATTACAGAATAAATGCAATCTCTTACTATTACATTTACAGAAGGAATGTCTTACTTTTAACATACGGCTTAAAAAAGGAGCTACTGTCTCTAAAATCCTAAACTGGCTCCTTTTATTTGACTTTAGGAGCTTTTTTAGAGACAGAAAGTGAGTGAAAAATAGTCAAATATTCAGATATTAAAGATATTCAGATACTTTTCCAGCTTCTTAACCCTCCTGTTGTCCTCGAGTCAAGGAAGGGAGGGAGGGAGAAAGGAAGGGAGGAAGGAAGGAGGGAGGAAAAGGGAAGGAGGAGAAGGGAGGGAGGGAGAAAGGAACGAGGGAAGGAAGGAAGGAAGGAAGGAAGGAAGGAAGGAAGGAAGGAAGGGAAGGGAAGGGAAGGGAAGGGAAGGGAAGAAAGGAAGAAGGAAGGAAAGGAGGGAGGGAGGAAGGAAGGAAGGAAGGAAGGAAGGAAGGAAGAAGGAAGAAACGTAGGGAGGGAGGGAGGGAGGAAGGAAGGAGGGAGGAAAGGAGGGAGGAAGGGACGGAAGAAGGAAGGAAGGAGGGAGGAAGGGAGAAAGGAAAAGAGGAAGGGAGGAAGAAAGGAAAGAAGGACAGAAAAAGATGGGAGGGAGGAAGGAAGGAAGAAAGGGGGATGGAGGAAGGAAAGAAGGAAGGGAGGAAAGAGAGAGGAAGGAAAGAAAGAGAGAAGGAGGGAGGGAGGAAAGAAGGAACAGTCAAAACAGACGGGTCAATTTGACCCAGGAGGACGACAGGAGGGTTAACCCAGTGTAATGAGCAGATCTAAAGAAACAGCAAACTATATAATACTGTGCTTTAAGTTTTATTACAGGTTTTATTACAGGAACCGTTGAACTCTGTGCTGCAGCTTTATTTGTCTTTTAGAAATATAAATCTCTCCTCAGGTTGGTTCCTCCTTATCTGTGAAGGTACAAGTGTAAAAACTAGGGCTGTCAGCGTTAACGCGTTAATCGCGATTAGATTAATGCAATCCATTAATTTTTTTTAATCGCATTTTAATGTTGCAAGCCTTTTTGTCCCTTCTACTCCCCCGTAGACGCCTCCTCTAGCTGTATGAGGGTTAGGGTTAGGTAGTATGAGCTACTGAGGGGATGAATAAAGTATCTATCTATCTATCTATCTACTCACTGTCCATCCATCCACCTACCTACCTACCTACCTACCTACCTACCTACCTACCTACCTAATATGTTAGTTATTCAGGAGTTTCTCTCAGTGTAATGCTTTCTTCTTCAGACCTTCATTCAAAGGCATTTCAGTGGTGATAATGACAGAGGGGCTTCTTCACTTTCCCCCCGTCCAGATTGATCACTTCTCTCTAACCCTCAGGCCACCACTGGGTCAGTTTAGGGGTCACATATCAGGGATTATACAGAATACTTATGAAACCCATGAAAACTAGTCTTACATTATGTCGCAGTGTTATTTATTATAGTGAAAATAAATTATTCCCCTTTGAGAACCACTGCTACATTAATGGGTCACTGACATCACATTTAAAGGGGTTAAAATGTGAAAATAAACGTATGAATAACTTGCACACATTATTTTTTTGTGGACTCAGCATCAAATTTCTGCTTTTAATCCATTTAGAGAGAATATATTAGAGGATTATGGCAAAAATGTCTAAGTGGTGTAACCATAAAAACTTACATTTGCTTTAAAAACAGTAAATAGTCAATAAAACACCACTTCAACTAGTTTGGCATGATCTTACATTATAACTTTTATATTAAATAAAGCTAATGGAATACTATTGTTCTAAATATTACATTTAATCTGGAGAAATGTATAGTAATTATTAGTATAAGTCAACTTAAATACACTGTAGGTGATAAAATATTTAGTATTTATCATTCTTTTGTGGTTACACCATTTGATATTTTGAAAAAGTGTCATTTCAAATGACATAAAACCAACAAAAAAACAAAATGTACACTTTAACAAATTTGATGCTCCTTTTAACACAATTTTAAAAGATATTTTTGAATTGCTCATCTTGCTAACCCTTATTTGCCACTAATCCTAAAGTCTAAAAACCAGACTTTTATTTTGTAGAGTGATACCGGAAGCTCCCTTGCTCTAATCTGCTGGCTAAACAGCAGTGGGTTTGGCTAGGTAGGCCTCGGTGAATACAAATAAGCACAAAGTTTACACTAATCAAACACTATTTTACCCTCATTAATAAATGCAAAACAACCGAAACAATGTCACACAGACGAGAAATAAACTCCTTTAAAAAAAGAGACAATCACAGCAAACGCCATGTTTCACTTCACTTTGCAAAAGCTGCTCATGCATAACACCACCGGGGATCGGTTCAAGTTCCCCACCGGCTCCCCGACGTTAAGCTCCCGGTGCATGAGAGAGAAACACAGAGAAAGAGAGACACAGAGAGAGATAGAGGATAAGGGGAGGGGGGCTCACCTTGCTCTCAACTCGTCGGGTCCTCTGTTATCATCACACCGCCGCCGGAGTTATTCCTACTGCGGGTAAACCGGAGCAGAAGACGTCCATGGTCCCGTACCAGGAAGTCCACAGCACTTCTCAAAACTCCGTGTGGAAAAGCTGAGCAGGATGCAAAAAGACAGCCAGGTAGCAATGCGCCGCCCGCAGGGCTGATCTGCTCTCACCGGCAGGATGCTGCTGCTACTGCTGCTACTGCTGCTGCAACGTCCCTCACACACATTAAATGACCCGCAGCTGTGGCATTATTTACTACCTGTAACATGAGAGGAGGGAAAAACACTTTATGCAGCATGGAAAACATAAATAATGCCCCTCCCCCTTTATTACCTAACACATGTAAGCAAATGCATTTTTTTAGGATAATGCAATTTATATAAGTGTGATGTAGAAACTTGCAGGAAAACTTCAAAAATGACATTTAGGGAGAAAAAAAAATACTTTTGCAGCATGGAAAACATAAATAATCCCCCTCCCCGTTTATTGGACAATTTATATAAGCAAATGCATTTTTTTAAAGGATAATCCAGTATGCAATTTACACAAGTGTGATGTAGAAACTTGCAGGAAAACTTCAAAAATGACATTTAGGAGAGAAAAAAACACTCAATGCTGCATGGAAAACATAAATAACCCCCTCCCCCTTTATTACCTAACATATGTAAGCAAATGCATTTTTTAAAAAGGTAATCTAGTGTGCAATTTATACAAGTGTGATGTAGAAACTTGCAGGAAAACTTCAAAAATGACATTTAAGAGAGAAAAAAACACTTTATGCTGCATGGAAAACATAAATACCCCCCCTCCCCCTTTATTAGACAACATATATAAGCAAATGCATTTTTTTTAAAAAGAGTTCTCCAGTATGCAATTCATACAAGTGTGATGTAGAAACTTGCAAGGAAAACTTGAGAAAAAACACTTTATGCAGCATGGAAAATAATCCCCCTCTCACCCTCTTATGTAACACATTTGTATATGTAAACAAATAATACTTGTGTGTCCCTTATGTCCCAGAAAAAAGGGTAAAGTTTTAATGTTACTTTCATTCCCATTATGACTGTTTTTTAATGTGTTTCATACACTTTATGTAATAAAACAATGGGAGTCTGGGGTCTAATTTGTGTCCCATATGAACGAGAAACATAAATAATCCCCTTCCCCCCTCTCTTATTAAACAACACATGTAAGCAAATGTGCAAATATAAACAAATAAAACTTGTGTGTCTCTTATGTCAGAGGTTCCCAGGGGTCATGAGGGGTCCCCAGTAAAAAAGGAGAACAATTGATTTTTTATTTTATATTTTAATGAATGAATGTTTGACTGTTTTTCATGAGTTTCAGACACTTTCTGTAATAAAACATCTAAATGAAAGAAAGAAAATATCTTAAAACATTTATTATTTTCTGTAATATTGTGAAATTTTAACTTTTTTATAATCCAATTAGGGTTTTCTGCCTCTCTCTGTACAGTATATTATCTATTCTTTGTCATTTTTTGTGGTATATTTTAACTTATGCAATATAAACTAAATAAAACATCTTATCAAGATTGGGATATTTGTATTAGTTTAGGGATCATAGATATGAAAAAGTTTGAGAATCAGTATTTTGTTTTAATGCAATTTAATGTCATAGCCTATATAAACCATTTAAACTAAACTTAAAACTTCCCTCTAACTTAAATCAGTTTAATACCACTTACAAGCTGCTGCTGCTGCTGCTGCTGCAAACGTCCCTCATACACATAAAATGACCTGGAGCTATGCCATTATTTACTACCTGTAACATGAGAGGAGAAAAAACACTTTATGCTGATAGAAAACTTGAAACTTGAAGCCTCACACATCTTGAATCCAACAGGAAAACTTCTAAAATGACAATTACTGGATTTTAAAATGGTAATTATACTTTTTGTGTGTGGAAAAACTATCAGTGTGTTTTTCTAGCTTTTAAAATATATGTCTAGAGGGGTGTTTGTGTTAGTTATTTAATTAAATTGCTTTATTTTGAAAGGATTTTCTCACATTGACTTACTTTAAATGACAATAAATGTGAACAAATAACCTTTGGAAACACACTTTTATCATTTTTGACCACTGAAAAACTAAATCGCATACCTTACACATCACTTTGATATCAATTAAACATCGGCAAACAGAATCTAAAAGCTCAAATTCATGGATATATTCACAAATCTCCAATAAATAAATGAGGAAACTGCACATCTGGATAACTTGTTTTGGCGATGAGATAAAGCTGGTGTTAGTTAAGATATAGATAAGCTTCAACTTGACACTCTGGCCTCAGAACACACATTTAACCCTCCTGTTGTCCTCAAGTCAAGGAAGGAAGGAAGGAAGCAAGGAAAGGAGTAAGGAAGGAAGGAAAGGAGTAAGGAGGGAGGGAGGAAAAGAGGAAGGAAGTAAGGACACAAAGAAGGGAGGGAGGAAAAGAGGAAGGAAGTGAGGAAAGAAGGAAAGGTGGAAGGAACTAAGCAGAGAAGGAAGGGAGGAAGGAAGAAAGGAAAGAAGGAAGAAAGGAAGGAAGGAGAAAAGGAAGGAGGGAGGAAAAGAGGAAGGAACTAAGGAGAGAAGGAAGGAAGGAAAGAAGGAAAGGAGGAAGGAAGTAAGCAGAGAATGAAGGAAGGAAGGAAGGAAGGAAGTGAGGAAAGAAGTATGGAAGGAGGAGGGAGCAAAGAAAAAGGAAGGAAGGAAAGAAGGAACAGTCAAAAGAGCCGCGGGTCAATTTGACCCGGGAGGACGACAGGAAGGTTAAATATCAACTAACCACATATATTTTGAGGGTTTTAATATTAATTGGCTACATATATATATATTCAGGCTTAAACTTGAGCAATAGTGAGTTTTGTGCAGCTTTGATTGACAGTTTAAAAGCTTTCACTCTGAACTCTTCACAGCACCCTGCAGACATCTGTGGCTTCCAGTTTTTAATCTGCTCTTCTAAACTCTTATCTCAGCCTCATCACAAACAGAGCTGTCTTTGTCGACGAAGAGTGTGTCGAGTATACACACACATTTTGCACGGTGTGTCTGTGTGTGCGTATGTGTGTGTGTGTGTGTGTGTGTGTGTGTGTGTGTGTGTCTCATGTTCCTACCACAGAGGAATTCATTATCAGCACTGTTTACATAATAATGACGTTAAAGTTATTTGATGAATAGCAGATTACAGATTCAGTTTTCCTTCAGCATAAACTACCAGCTACACTTTTCTCTCTTTGTAAATTGTGTAATATTTATTTCACCACAACATATTTATCTGTCAGCGGGTTTGCTGGCTGTTATGAATGCTTCTCTAAGCATGCTTCTGTAAGTCCACACTGACCTCTGTAGGCAGAACGTGTGCGTAGGAGCACTGACTGCTGAGCTGCAGGATTAAACTGCAGGAGGAACAATGGGAGTGGAAAAGGAAAGGAAGAGAGAGCAGAGAGCAGAGGGGAGAAGGAAGCACAATACAGACGAGTGTACAAAGGTGGTGGAGGAGTTTCAGTTTTTATGCAAGTTAGGCATAACTGGAAAGGAAAGGAAAGGAAAGGAAAGGAAAGAGAAGGAAAGGAAAGGAAAGGAAAGGAAAGAGAAGGGAGGGAAGGAAAGAAAAGGGAATGATCAGAAAGGAGGGGAATGAAAGGGAAGGAAAGGAAAGGTAAGGAAAGGAAGGACATGGAAGGAAAGGAAAGGAAAGGAAAGGAAAGGAAGGACATGGAAGGAAAGGAAAGGAAAGGAAAGGAAAGGAAAGGAAAGGAAAGGAAAGGAAGGATATGAAAGGAAAGGGAAGGAAAGGAGAGAGAAGAATTCTTTCTTCCTCCCTTCATCATTCCTTCCTTTCTTCCTTCCTTCCGTCCTTCCATTCTTCCGTCTTTCCTTCCTTCCTCCTTTCCATCTTTCGTCCTCCCTTCCATCATTCCTTCCCTCCTTCCTTCCTTCCATCCTTCCATCTTTCCTTCCTTCCTCCTTTCCTTCTTGTTTCCTTCCTTCCTTCCTCCTTTCCTTCCTTCCTTCCTTCCTTCCTTGACTCGAGGACAACAGGAGGGTTAAATCTTTAAAAGGCAGTGCAGCCTGGCTCACTCTGCTGTTTTGGGTTTCACTTGTGGTTACAGCAGGAGCGGAGGAAGCCCTGCAGGAGCCTTAAACACACACCCAGAGTGTATAATGAGGGCTGGGTATAGGGCTGCACTATTTACTCTTAGAGAACATACTGTTTATAGAGAGGAACTGTCGAAGCCCCCCTCGGCAGAGCGTATTATTGACTGGTGACTGAGACTACACCTGATGCTTTGCAGTGCAACATGTGGTGGTAAATATAAGGGACCGGGGGGAAATGTGACCTCAAGTCTGTGATCAAATAACCTGCAGAGGAAACCAAATGTATATATTATGTTCATGTAAAGCATGTGCACCTATAATTTGTGATGCCACCTATAGCAGGGCTGTAGATAGGATTTTAGAAATTGTTAGGGCCTCTTAGAGCTCTTAGCTTATGCTGCTATAGGCTTAGACTGCCAGGGGACTCCCATGATGCACTGAGCTCCTCTCTCCTCCTCCCTCTCTCTATCCATCCATCCTTCTATGTCCATTAACATTCATGTACTATTAATGCATTCAATAAGCTAAACTTCTTCCCTGGAGTTGTCTGTGCTTTCTGGTCTCACAGGTAATCTGGGCCTGTAGATGTCTGAATGACAGACTCCAGTCCCGGACCTTCAATGTGCTTCTCTCTCCTCTCCTTCCTTTCTCTCCTCTCAACCCCAACCGGTGGAGGCAGATGGCCGCCCACTCTGAGTCTGGTTCTGAGGTTTCTTCCTGTTAAAAGGGAGTTTTTTCTTGCCACTGTTGCCAAGTGCTTGCTCATGTTGAATAAGGATAAAAGGATCTAATCATGAGGCTCTTCTGGACTTTCAAAGTGTGATCGGACTGAACGGGCCAAATTCTGATAGCAAAACAAGTCATTTCAGGGGGTTTGTGATGCTCAGAGATATGTATAAGCTGATTTACAGATGTCTCTTTCACAATGTAAGTCTACAGGAAAAAGCAATAATTATACTGTTTGGCCACTTTGTCAACTTGACTTAAAAGCCTAGCGCTCTGAGGAATGGACTCACTTTACGCTCATTAAACTTATTCTGTTCAATTGACATGGAAGTAACTTAGAGCTGCATTCTATCAAAAGGCCACCAGGGGGCGACCGTCTCTATACAAGTCAATGGAGAATTAACCAACTTCTCACTTGATTTCTAACCTCAGTAAACGTTTTCAAAATGTGTTTATGGTCTCAATCGCTAGTTTAAAGCCTTCTTCAATGCAGTATGATGTTCATTTGGGACATTTTGGCCTCCCTGATTTTATATTAGACGATAAAGCAGGGTATGCATTAGGGCGTGGCTACGTCCTGATTGACAGGTTGATTGCCCAATGTCCTCGAGGTCCAGCCCTCGCAACCATAGCAACCTCCCCGCACCGCCCATGACCCCACCTCATGCCCATATAAGTAGAATCTGTGTTTTTATTTTTCCCAGCATGCACCTGAAATTTACAAGATGGCGCTGCCTAGATTCAAAACTATTGGCTTCCGAGCAGCAGCCCACAAACCAATGGGTGACGTCACGGATGTTACGTCCATTTCTTTTATACAGTCTATGATCTCAACTAGTTCGGAGCCAGTCGTGGTCCAGGATGTAACTTACAAACACTGAGACTCTACAGTGAAGGAAGAGACATCTGGTGTTCAGCAGGAAAACTTACATATTCATAGATTCTGGAGGGTTGATATTTTAAGGCTGACCATTACAGACACATTATTGTTCCAAGCAGAGTATTTATGTCTTAATACAAGTCTGGAGGTAATGTTTAAATACGTTTAGAAACCATTGCTCTACAGCTAAAGGTTGCAATAATGGCAAAATTCCCAGAAATAATACAAAGTGCATGATCTAAATGTCCTCAATCATAAGCACAGTGCTGGAGTTTCATTACATTAGTTTTATATCATTAATTTAAAATGTCTAAATAATTCCTTTTCCTCTTTTTACCTTGAACATTTCTGCATGTGTTTGTTTGCAGCTTGTTTTTATAAACTTTAAATATTCATATGCATGTCTTCTGTTGTATTTTTAATGGAAGGCAAAATCTCACATGAGAATAAAAAGGGGGATATATTGTTTTGAGTTTGGCTGCCACTCCACTACACACACATTTGAGTTGACTAGCGTAGGAAAAAGGATGTATTTGTGCCTCTAAAAACCATAAAAGACACTTTTTAAATGTACTAGACAACAAAATTGACTACACTCCATCCTAAAAGCCTTGTAAACAGATAAATTTGGTTTAGCAATATTAGTCTACCTGAGCTATTCCACGGCTGAATATTGACTTTCCCCCCCGACGTCAGACCCAATCCAAGTCAGCCATCGATTTATTCATTTGCTGCATGCTGTGCTCGTTTATTGGACATGTCCATCAGTTGTCAAGGACGCACGATCCAGGGGGAATCACAAGGTAAATCAGACTCAGAGCAAACACTGGAACACACAAACAAGCAACTAATTTCAACAAAGCTGCAGCCTGATCAATCAATGAGCCTCAGTCTGCTCAGCGGCAGGAAGCTGCATCACAGCCAGCAGCTAATCAGATGCCAGCGGTTGTAATATGCTTTATAGCCCCAACGTGTGATGGTGCTGCAGACCTGAAAGAGAAGAGAAGGGAAGGAAAAGAAAGGAATTGGGTGTAAAGGACAGGAGAGAAGAGGACAGGAAAGGGAAGGGGAGGGAAGGAAAGGAAAGGAAAGGAGTGTAAGGGAGTGTAAAGAGAAGAAAAGGAAAGGAAAGGACAGTGAAGAGAAGAGAAGAGAAGAGAAGAGAAGAGAAGAGAAGAGAAGAGAAGAGAAGAGAAGAGAAGGAAAAGAAAGGAAGGTAAAGGAAAGGAAAGGAAAGGAAGGGAAAGGAAAGGGAAAGGAAAGGAAAGGAAAGGAAAGGAAAGGAAAGGAAAGGAAAGGAAAGGAAGGACATGGAAGGAAAGGAAAGGACAGAGAAGAGAAGGAAAGGAAAGGAAAGGAAAGGGAAGGGAAGGGAAGGAAAGGAAAGGAAAGGAGTGTAAAGGAGTGTAAAGGAGTGTAAAGAGAAGGAAAGGAAAGAAATGGAAAGGAAAGAAAAGGAAATGAAAGGAAAGGAAATGAAAGGAAGGACATGGAAGGAAAGGAAAGGAAAGGAAAGGACAGGAAGCTGCATCACAGCCAGCAGCTAATCAGATGCCAGCGGTTATAATATGCTTTATAGCCCCAGTGTGTGGAAGGAAAGGAAAGGAAAGGAAAGGAAAGGAAAGGAAAGGAAAGGAAAGGAAAGGAAAGGAAAGGAAAGGAAAGGAATGGAAAGGAAAGGACAGGAAGCTGCATCACAGCCAGCAGCTAATCAGATGCCAGCGGTTATAATATGCTTTATAGCCCCAGTGTGTGACGGTGCTGCAGACCTGTACCACTTAGCGGCGAGCGTTACGGCCTATTTGTTATCCTAATGTGTCATGTGACCATGTTAAGGGAGCAGTGAGAGGGCACGTTTCCGGCTGCGTGTGTTGATTTCATGGTCTATTAGGCCGCTGATTGTCGACCACCACCGGTCACAGAAGCACCTGCAACAAATCAACACAACTGCATCATAGAGAGGTGACACTTAGACGATGGGATGGGGAAAAAAAATTGTTATTTTTCAGAGTTCTCCGTAATTAGAGATGCTCTTAACCTTCCTGTCGCCCTCCCGGGTAAAATTGACCCCACCTCTTTTGACTGTTCCTTCCTTCCTTCCTTCCTTCCTTCCTTCCTTCCTTTTTCTTTAAATGTTCCTTCCTTCTTCCCCTCCTCCCCTCTTTCTTTGCCCCCCCTCCTTCCATCCTTCCTTCCTTCCTTCCTTCCATCCTCCCTCTTCACTCCTTTCCATGCTTCCTTCCTTCCTTCCTTCCATCCTCCCTCTTCACTCCTTTCCTTCCTTCCTTCCCTCCTCCTTTCCTTCCTTCCCTCCCTCCTTACTCCTTCCTTCCTCCCTTCCTTCTCTCCTAAATTCCTTCTTCTTTCCTTCCTTCCTTCCTTCCTTCCTTCCTCATTTTTTCTTTCCTTCCTTCCTTCCTTCCATCCTCCCTCCTTACTCCTTTCCTTCCTTCCTTCCTTCTTTCCTCCCTTCCTTCTCTCCTAAATTCCTTCCTCTTTTCGTCCTTCCTTCCTTCCTCCTAACTCCTTTCCTTCCCTTCTTTCTTCCCTCCTTGCTTCCTCCCTTCTCTCCTTACTTCCTTCCTCTTTTCCTCCTTCCTCCTGTCCTTCCTTCTGTCCTTCCTTGACATGAGGAGATGCTCTTAAAGTAAGACTCAGGTCAAATATCTTGGCGACTGTGAAGATTTAATAGTTTATAAGAACATTGGAGAGATTTACAAGATGTTCGTGTGTATGCCAAGAATTTAAAGTGCTGGTTCATCAGCGTAAATGTTTCTACACCAGAGAATGATAAAGAGACTTTCTGTTTAACTTCTTAAATATTCATCTCCTTAAAAGTGAACCAAACCCCTCTTTGGTAGTTTTTGAAATCACACATTCAGGATGATTAATTTACTGAAGTCAAGAGAGTTAAAGCTACGGGGGTATTAACCCGGGTTGTCCTCTTTGTCGGTTTATTTTTGTCATTTAATTAGAGCCGTTGCTCCCACACTGCTCTTTCTACATTGATATAAACCTACTCAAATTAAAGCTGAGACCTGGCGCTTTAATGTGGTGTCCATTACTTTATTTTAAATTAAATGTGTTGAAGCACAGAGCCTGAAGAACAAAACGTGTTTAACAAAAAGCAGGAAGTGTAAAATGTTATACTGAGATGTGGCGACTTTGGTACAGGACTCAAGTTGTAGATGTTTATGAATTTAACTCTTCTGTTGTCCTCAGGTCAAGGAAGGACAGGAGGAAGGGAGGAAAGAAGGAAGGAAGGAAGGAAGGAAAGAAGGAAGGAAGGAAGGAAGGAAGGAAGGAAGGAAGGAAGAAAGGAAGGAAGGAAAGGAAGGAAAGAAAGGAGTAAGGAGGGAGGGAGGAAAGGAGGATGGATGGAAGGAAGGAAGGAAGGAAGGAAGGACGAAACGAAGGAAAGGAAATGAGTAAGGAGGGAGGGAGGAAAGGAGAAGGGAGGAAGGAAGGGAGGAAGGAAGGAAGGAAAGAAGAGAAGGACAGGATGAAAAGAGGGAGGAAGGAAGTAGAGAAGGGAGGAAGAAAGGAAGGAAAGGAGTAAGGAGGAAAAGAGGGAGGGAAGGAGGAAAAGAGGGAGGCAGGAAGGAAAGGAGAAAAGGAAAGGAGGAAGGAAGGAAAGGAGGAAGGAGGGAGGAAGGAAGTATGGAAGGAGGAGGGAGCAAAGAAAGAGGGAAGAATAAAGGAAAAATTAAAGAATGAGGAAGGAAGGAAAGAAGGAACAATCAAAAGAGACGGGGTCAATTTGACCCGGGAGGACGACAGGAGGGTTAATCATCTCATGAACAAATATTGGAGCCATAAAGTGACTTTTAGCACTTCTGTATTGGCACAAGAGCGACCCTTGAAGCAGATTTGGATACTGGAGAGTTGTGACAATCCCCTAAAAATGCTTTAAAATGGTCAGAAACATGACAAATGTATTCATCTAAAGTCTGATTCTACCCATAATGATCAAAATCCTGCAGAAACAGATGATAATCCAGACAGCTGTGTTATCTTAGTGTAGTCTGACATCCAAGTATCAATGATTATTTCCTCCCTTTTTTCCAGCTTTACAACACTGCGTTGCATGTTCGCAGGTAGTGTGACTCAACAGCAATAAAATGTTGACACTTCAAAGGTCTGATGGGGCGTCGCTGAATGTACAGTCGTGCTGAAACAAACACGAGCTTCGAGTCTCTGGCACAGATCAAAGATCCCAAAGCTGATTTGAGATCCGGCACACCCAAAAACATCAGTGAGAGGAATAAGGGGGAATAATGAAGGCTGGGGTATATAGGCCTATGGTGATAATCTCATCAAAGGAGTACACACACATACACACACACACACACACACACACACACACAAACACACATAAGCATTATCCTCTGATCGGTGACATCCTCCTTCATGTAAAACCAGCGCAGCAGCAGCAGCAGCACTGTAGGAGCCAAAATATGTTTTGTTTATGTTTAAATTTGCTTCAGCTGCACGTATTGCGTCACATGCGTTGATTGACACGTGGGTGTGGTTTCCCCTGTATTTTACCTGTTCACTTGGGTGGTGGCGGGAGTTTTGGACAAAGGGAGTTAGTTAGTAGAGCTCCGAGTAGAGTTGTAGAGTTGTAGAGTTGACCGTCACCATCGTCTTTCATCTCTTTATTCTCACAGTCGGATCACATCAGCTGCTTGTCAGTCCCTTTTGATGTTTTCATTCAAATAAACTGCAGTAAAAACGTCAGTATGGTTTTGTGGACGTGTCACAGATAAGAGCTTACTCAGTCTCTCAGACTCAGTTTTGTCTATGTTTATATTTGCTTCAGCTGCACGTATTACGTCACATCCGTTGATTGACACGTGGGTGTGGTTTCCCCTTATTTTACCTGTTCACTTGGGTGTTGGCGGGAGTTTTGGACAAAGGGAGTTAGTTAGTAGAGCTCCGATATTTCCTGTTGACCGTCACCATCGTCTCTCATCACTTTATTCTCACAGTCGGGATCACATCAGCTGCTTGTCAGTCACTTTTTTATTTTTTCATTCAAATAAACTGCAGTAAAAACGTCAGTATGATTTTGTGGACACAGATAAGAGCTTTAAGTCTCTCAGCAGCCTTTTAGAAAAGTAGTCGCTATAAGCACCTTATAGTGGATGTTTCTGTAGGACATTTTCAGCTTTAACGAGCAGGACGTTTGATTCCTGAAGGCGCTATTCCCCTCTGTGGCCACTAGATGGCAGCATTGCATCGTCTAAATCGTAGCAAACATGGCGCTTACATGCCACGGGTCCTTTAGTAGCCGTGTTTTATACATCATACAGCTTCTTCTGTGCGCTGCCAAACAAGCTTAAGCGTTGCATAAGCATAACAATTCAGAGAATATTTTGTATAACAAAGGAGGAATGAGTCACTTCAGTTCTTCAAAGGAAAACAGAAGAAATGGTGGTAAAATGTAAAAAAAAAAAAAGAAAAGGAAGAAATAACCCCCCCCTCCCCACCGCTCCCCTCTCTCTCTCCCTTCCCCTTTTTCTCCCATCCCTTCCTTTGATCAACGCTATAATTTAATTACCTGCATACCAAAGAGAGCCTTTATTTGGAGTTTCAGTGTCTTTTATTTATTTTCTGCCTTTCTGGGAATTCAAAGAGGGGGGTTCAAGAGTTGAGGAAATAAAGTTTTGTGTTGGTCGCTGATATTTGATTTTTAATGATAATCTAATCAGCACTTTACAAAAACAATAAACAGCAAGAAAGGAAACTAATTTAACTCCACTTCTTGAATCGTTGATGTAAAATGGCGCGAATGATGTAATGATGTTTCAAAAGATGCAAACCTGAGAAAATGTGCTGATTTTAATTATTAAAATGATTTTTATTTGAGATAAACTGAAATATATGTTTCTTTTTTTTGTATTAACCCTCCTGTCGTCCTCCCCTTTTGACTGTTCCTTCTTTCCTTCCTTCCTCCCTCTTTCTTTAAATTTTCCTTCTTTCTTCCCCTCCTCCCCTCTTTCTTTCTCCCTCATCCTTCCATCCTTCCATCCTTCCTTCCTTCTTTTTTTGTCCCTACTCCCTTCCTTCCTCCTTCCTCCTTACTCCTTACTCCTTTCCTTCCTTCTCTCCTTAATTCCTTCTTTTTTCCATCCTCTCTCCTTCCTCCCTTCCTTCCCTCCTTCCTTCCTCCCTTCCTTCTATCCTCTTTTCCTCCTTTCTCCTGTCCTTCCTTCCCTCCTTCCTTCCTCCCTCTTTTCCTCCTTCCCCTGTCCTTCCTTCTGTCCTTCCTTGACCCGAGGACAACAGGAGGGTTATCTTACTTCTCATATTTCAATAGTAATAATGATGTCATACTTTTTTCTTACCTTTCCGCCATCGACACTGTATGAAATCATCAAAAATGAACACACATCTCCTACAAATTCATTTTTATTATCTTTCTGTTCACCAGCTTAAATATTAATCTCCTTAATTTAACCAAACACCTCATAAAGAGTTTATAAAATCTTTCATTTTATGGGTTATTGTCCCAGATTGTCTCTTTTATCTGTTTATTTTTTATTATTTAGGGTTTTATTTCCCACACAGTCTTTTCTATATTTATGTAACTCCACTCAAATGAATGATGACACTTGCTGGTTTAACCATCCTGTCGTCCTCCCGGGTCAAATTGACCCCATCTCTTTTGACTCTTTCTTCCTTCCTTCCTTCTCTCCTTGCTTCCTTTCTTCCTTCTCTCCTTCCTTCCTTCCTTCCTTCCTTCATCCTTTCCTTCTCTCTTTCCTTCCTGCCTTCCTTCCTTCCTTCCTCTTTTCCTCCATACCTCCCTCCTTACTCCTTTCCTTCCTTCCTTCCTTCCTCTTTTCCTCCATCCCTCCCTCCTTTCCTTCCTTCTGTCCTTCCTCCTTCCTTCTTTCTTTCCTTCCTTCCTTCCTTCCTTCCTTCCTTCCTTCCTTCCTTCCTTCCTTCTCTCCTTCCTTCCTCCTTTCCTCCATCCCTCCCTCCTTACTTCTTCCTTCCTTCCTTCTTCCCTCCCTTCCTCATTCCTTCCTTCTTTCCTCCATTCCTCCTTCCCTCCTCATTCCTTCCTTCCTTCCTCTTTTCCTCCATCCCTCCCTCCTTACTCCTTTCCTTCCTTCCGTCCTTCTTTCCTTCCTTCCTTCCTTCCTTCCTCTTTCCCTCCTTCCTTCCTTCCTTCCTTCCTCCCTCCTGTCCTTCCTTGACCTGAGGACACTTTCTGGTTACAGTATCCACAACTTTATTTCAAATTGAATCTTCTGAATCAAGGAGGCTGAAGAACACATGTAACCGTCTCTAAACACTTTCTTCCTGCACTGATTATGTGTCTATACTGAAGAGAAAATGTAAGAACATACTGAAAGCTTCCTTCTCCAGTGAATTGCGTCCTTGTGTGAAAAGTGAAAATCGAATAGAGGATAATAGGAGAAGATGCTTGTCTAGGACCCGACCTCGGTGTTGTTAGTGGTCAGTATGGCCCTGATTCAAGTGGAACTGCTAAAACACTTATTTCCTACACTGGTTTCTCTTCTCTTGAGCTTGAGCTACATTATCCTGTGTAGAAATCCATAACATGTAAGTGTTAAGCTCTAAGTATGATTTGTTTTAATCTAAAACTCACCTGACCTCTGACCTTTACTCTCCTGTGTTAAGCAAAATTGCAAAAATGCTCATTTCCTACACTAGTTTCTCTTTTATTACACTATATTATCCTGTCTTAAATCCAGAAAAAGTCAATTTTAAGCTCAAATATGATTTTATTTAATATAAAACTCACTTGACCTCTGACCTTTCTTCTCCCATGTTAAGCAAAATTGCAAAAACACTCATTTCATACACAGGTTTATCTTCTCTGACACTATATTATACTGTTTAAAATCTAGAAAAAGTAAGTTTTAAACACAAATATGACTTGTTTTATATTAAACTCACCTGACCTCTGACCTTTATTCTTCTATATGAAGCAAAATTACTAGTTTCTCTTCTCTTACGCTACAATATCCTGTTTAAAATCCATAAAAAGTCAGTTTTAAACTCAAATATAGCTCCTTTTATTAATTAAATCTAAACCTCATCTGACCCTTGACCTTTTCCTCTCCCATTTTAAGCAAAATTGCTAAAATGCTCATTTCCTTACACTGTTTTCTCTTCTCCAGCACTAAAATATCTTGTTTAAAATCCATAAAAAGTACATTTTAAACTCAAATATAGCTTCTTTTTTTAATTAAATCTAAACCTCACCTGACCTCTGACCTTTCTTCTTCTAATGCCAACTCCACCACGAGGCGATCTGGCTTCCTGCTCGGCTTCTGCTTGCAGCTAGTCTACACAAGCTCAGAATCAAACACTTCTCTTTTCCTTTCATCCTCCTCTCTCTCTCTTTCTCTCTTTCTATGATCTGACCAATTTCCTGTTTCATTCCTGTTCCCCACTCGGATCGGATCGGATCGTCGGCTTCTCGGTGTCTGTCTCGTCGCTGAGCTCGGAGCTTCCTGTCTTTGGGTTTTCCTCACAGGAAGGAAGATTGAAGACGAGAGAAAGTCGCGTTCTCGGCCCCCCTGCGGCGTTCTCTTCTTCTTCTTGTGAAGCTCTGAATAATAGACTAGCTGTGTGGTTTGGTGGTTAAGAGCTTTTTTGTATCTTTAGAAATATAAAGAAAAGATGGCAGATGGCAACAAATAGCCTGCAGATCCACAGTAAAGCACATTTATCTGTCTATTCCACCTGCATCCAAACTATGACCTGAATTACTGATAATGCTCTGTACACGCTCGTCCCCCCCACTCCCCCCCCAAATACATTGTTCTGATATTTCATTGAGTGTGACTCTTCTGTTTTCATCTGCAAATAATGTCTTTGTGTTTGGTCTATTGATCCAGTATCACTGCTCTATACACACTATAAATAGTCTGCTATTGATTGTGGGATTTATTCATGTGTTATTCATTCGGCGCCTGCAGAGAGGGGCTATTTATGATGGGAGTTTTTTTTTTTTTTTTTTTTTTTTTTTTAAGGCCCTCCAGCTTCAAGAAGTGGTAACAAAAAAAAAAGAAAAAAAAGAGAAAAGAAAAGAACAATTTTGTGGTGTTTTTATGCAAGGTTAGCCGGATGCATTAACCCTTGTGTCGTCCTCCCGGGTCAAATTGACCCCCATCTCTTTTGACTGTTCCTCCTTTCCTTCCTTCTTCCCTCTTCCTTTAATTTCTTTCCCCTTCTCCCATCCTTCCATCCTTCCTTCCTCCTTTCCTCTCTCCTTTCCTTCCTCCCTTCCTCTTTTCGTCCTTACTCCTTCCTTCCTTCTTCATCCTTTCCATCTATCCTCCCTGCCTCCTTTTCTTCCTTCCTCCTTTCCATCCGTTTTCCTCCCTCCCTCCCTTTCTTCCTTCTTACTCCCTTACTTCCTCCTTTCCTTCCATCCTCCCTCCCTCCCTCCTTTTCTTCCTTCCTTCTTTCTTCCTCCTTTCCATCCTTCCTCCCTGCCTCCTTTCCTTCCTTCACCCTCCCTTCCTTCCTTCTTCCTTTCCATCCTTTCTCCCTTCTTCCTCCTTTCCTTCCTCCCTCCCTCCTTACTCCTTCCCTCCCTCCGTCCCTCCCTCCGTCCCCCCTTCCTTCCTTCCTCCTTTCCCTCCTTCCTTCCTTTCTTCCTTCTCTCCTAAATTCCTTCCTCTTTTCCTCTTTCCTCCTGTCCTTCCTTCTGTCCGTCCTTGACCTGAGGACAACAGGAGGGTTAACTTTATATTATGCATAATTTGAAAAAGCTGGTTATGAATCAGGTAATAGTGTCCATTATGATTTAAAAAAAATACATTTCTCTTTAGGGGCATTGGAGATTTTATGTGCATCAAATCTTTAAAAAATGGCCTAAATGTTCTTTCAATGGCTTTTCACCTTTGAGAAGAATAAAACTTTGCAGGAAACGTTGAATCCTTGAAATCGTCTGAGCTTCAAAATGGTCACAGTGGAAGAAAAAAAAAAAAAAAGAGTGTTGCCAGTGGCAGATTGTGGCCTTCACACACACACACACACACACACACACACACACACACACACACACTGGTCCAATCTTAGTTTATTTGATGTATTATGTCCAACTGTGCGAACCTTACCTTGAGCCTCGGAGCATTCTGGGCGACAGCTGATGAAGTGGTCATCTTCAGACACTTACCTTGTCCACAGAAAGACCACAATCTTTTAGGACAACTGGATGTGTGTATGTGTGTATGTGTGTGTGTGTGTGTGTGTGTGTGTGTGTTTAATTCAGCTTGAAAATACACACAACGAAAGTGTCACCTTAAACCTGAGCCTTCCTTCGCTGCTTTCACAAGTTTAAAACCAGCTTTATATGAAGGGAATAAAACCAAAAAGAGCAAAAATAAAAATCCCTTACGACCAAGAGACATTTTCTTGAATTACAGGCCACACGTTGTCGATAATAAAGGTGTAATATTATCTATCCATGGGTAGGATCCACAGACTGAGGGCAGTTTATTGTATGCTTTTGCTTGAACCTCACAATCAATATTTAATAACAGGACTTGGTGGACTTGAGCGGTGATGAAAGGAAAATATGGCATATAATGTGCCAGAAAAGCACACATTGTACCTCCATGTGGATATCTGTAGTTTGAAGATATATGTAATTAAGTTTAAAGAGCTATTTTAACCTCCTGAGACCTGAGCTTTAATTTCTCCTAGATATTTAGGATCAGTCAGACAGACCTGATAAGTATAAAAACTATAAGCATCGTCTTTGAACTTGTCCTCATATGGAGACTTAGCAGCTACGAATTAGCAGTGTCGTAGCTTGTTGCTAAAATTAGTCAAATTTGGACAATATATATCAAACTACAAACATTATTAAGCATAATTAAACATGTTTCAACCATAAAATGTGATGGAGATCAGCTGTTGTTTGACTTTTTGTTGATTTTTATACTGTAATGAGCTTTTTCGACCACTAGGTGGCACAAAAATGCATTTACTAAAAAGGCCAACAGGTTAAAGTTCAGCATTATGAAGTGTAAGGTCCGGCAAAACCAAAATGTAGAGTCCACACATGTGAGGACGAAGGCTCGCAGGAGGTTAAAGTGAAGGAATCTGTCTTATTTATTAAACCAGTATTATGTAGATATATATAATTAAGTTTAAAGAGTTATTTTAACCTCCTGAGACCTGAGCTTTAATTTCTCCTGCAGTAGATATTTAGGATCAGTCAGAAAAACTATAAGCATCGTCTTTGAACTTGTCCTCATATGGAGACACTGGGTTTATTTTACTGTATATTAAATTTCCTTACATTTAAACGAATTAGCAGTGTCTTAGCTTGTTGCTAAAATTAGTCAAATTTGGACAATATATATCAAACTACAAACATTATTAAGCATAATTAAACACGTTTCAACCATAAAATGTGATGGAGATCAGCTGTTGTTTGACTTTTTGCTCTGATTTTTACACTGTAATGTGCTTTTTCGACCACTAGGTGGCATAAAATCGCATTTACTAACAAGGCAGACAGGTTAAAGTTCAGCAGTATGAAGTGTAAGGTCCGGCAAAACCAAAATGTAACGTCCACATGTGAGGACGAAGGCTCGCAGGAGGTTAAAGTGAAGGAATCTGTCTTATTTATTAAACCAGTATTGTGTAGATATATGTAATTAAGTTTAAAGAGCTATTTTAACCTCCTGAAACCTGAGCTTTAATTTCTCATGGATATTTAGGATCAGTCAGAAAAACTATAAGCATCATCTATGAACATGTCCTCATATGGAGACACTGGGTTTATTTTACTGTGTATTTCATTTCCTTACATTTAAATGAATTAGCAGTGTCGTAGCTTGTTGCTAAAATTAGTCAAATTTGGACAATATATATCAAACTACAAACGTTATTAAGCATAAATAAACATGTTTCAACCATAAAATGTGATGGAGATCAGCTGTTGTTTGACTTTTTGTTGATTTTTATACTGTAATGTGCTTCTTCGACCACTAGGTGGCACAAAAACACATTTACTAACAAGGCCGACAGGTTAAAGTTCAGCAGGATGAAGTGTAAGGTGAGGTGTCTGCTCTGCCTTGGTCGTCGGTTCTGTGACATTTTAAGATATCCTGTGTCAATTGAAGTTTACAGCTAGCCATAAAGGACGGGACAAAGGCTATTTCCTTAGACTGACCATTTGTTTAGAAGGTGGAGTTTTCAGGAACTATATATAGTGTTGTAAGGAGTAATTGGAGTAAGGAGAGAGATTCAGATTGGGACCAGGACTCTCTCAAGATGTTTGACACTGTTCTCTTGTAATAAAACCTTTCAAATGTACGAGTGAGACGTGTCAGCGGTGGTTTCCTTCTTCATCAACACATCAAGAATCTTTGTATCTATTAATATAAACCTCAAAGGTCCGGCAAAACCAAAATGTAATGTCCACACATGTGAGGACGAAGGCTCGCAGGAGGTTAAAGTGAAGGAATCTGTCTTAGACCTTAGACCTGTGTTGTGTAGATTTTCACCTTTTTTAAACACTTTAGTTTCAGAGGTAGAAACGTAACTCCAGATGAAGACATATTTAGTTAACCTTGTTTTAAAATGGAGCAAAAAATACCACTTTTTCTCATTTTTTAAACACAAGTTAAACCCAGACTTGATATCTGTGAAGTGTAAAGAAGTGAAAAACTTTAACCTTTGACTTCTCTTTCCTCTCCCTCTCTCTTTCTCTTTCTCTTTTTCTTTCTCTCTCTACTGGGGATGCAGTTGTGACGGTGAGACAGTACGGGAGTGGATCGGACACAGAGTGGACATACAGTGGACAGGTCTCGCCCAGGACAGCGGACAGCACAGGAGGAGAGGTCAGTGCGGGCCAATCCCATCTCAAACTGAAGGAACCAATAAAACAGTGAGCCGTTCCCAGATTAAAGTCTTCCCCGTTATATTAAAAAGCCAATTAAAGCTTTTTTTTATCACAACAGCTGGGAAAGAAAATGTTGGAGCTTTTGAAAAAGTCTGAAAAATAATAAAAAAAAATGTTGGTTCTCATCAGTAGGGAAGAAATGCAATACTTTAAAGGGACAGTTCGACAGTTTTTTGGAAGTACACTTATTAACATTTCTTGCCGAGAGTTAGATGAGAGGAGCTACAGTCAAAGCTGGTTAGCTTAGCTTAGCATAATGACTGGAAATGGGTGGAAACAGGTAGCCTAGCAACAAATCTAGCTTAGCATAAAGACTGGAAATAGAATAGAAACAGCTAGCCTAGCAACAAAATAAACTTACTAGCATCTTTGAAGCTCACAAATTAGCATTAGTTTTATCATATTTGTTTAATTAGTATAAAAATTGAAGCGTAAAAACAATAAGTTGTGCTTTTTTGTGCAGGACTACTTCCTGGCTAGCAAAAAAAACAGCTAAATTTAGTGGTGAAATTAATAAATCGTGATGGAATAAAAGCTATTAGTCAATTTTCACAAATCTGCACACATTTTTTTTGGGGTCAAGTTCAACGTTGGTCAATTTTGATGCATGAATATGTGCAGTGAACCAATAGCTAACTGTGTTGACACTGCTAGACAGTCCAAAATAAAGGAAGCTATCGTAACATTGAGATACGTTGCACTGCTAACTCATCTGTCGGAGTATAAACTGCTCCAAAAAAGAGGAATAGTTAAAGTTACGAGAGTCAATGATGCAAATAAATCTTAATAAACTGTGTGAAGACTTTATGGACTTAAATTAGGTACAGACCTGAGAACAAAAGCCCTAATTAGCGCTCCAGCTACTAGCCTGATGAATAGTTTCTCAGTTTCTATCACTAAATGAACTCTTGGCAAGAATACGAAAAAGTGTATTTTCCCGCCTAAAAAAATGTTGAACTATACCTTTAACCTAAGCTAATTTTGCACCCAGCTAATTTTCTTTTTTACTTTAAAACTCACTGAATTTGATTGAATGTCTGGAACTGTCACGCGGCGGCTTGGGCTACACAGTAATATACATACAAACAACCTTCGATGTATATTTACTATGTTTAGAGTGAGAAACAGCATAGTGAGTTGTCACTAGGGGGGTGGGGGGTGGGGGTGGGGGGTGGGAGGGGATGGAGTCAACTTTACTATGTGATTTAAAAGAAAACAAAAAAAAACAAAATCAAATAAAACAACAATTAAACAACGGAAAGAACGAACACGAGGAGCAAAAGAGAGAGAGAGAGAGAGAGAAAGAGAGAGAGACTATGAGGGTAAAGAGAGAGAGAGAGAGAGAGAGACTATGAGAGAGAGAGAGAGAGAGAGAGAGGTTGTGAAACAGTACAACATCAGACAGCCACTGGAACATAACAACACAGAGAGAGACAAGTATTAGGAAAAATGGTTTAATATAGGAGACAGAAGCAAAAAACTGCATCACACAAGAACATACGTTTACAAAAATAATTCTGACTGCTTCAGCTACACAGTTAGTTCACAGAGAAGGACAGAGAAACCGGAAAAATCTAAACAGCTAAAAGCAAAAAAGTTTTTTCTAATTAGTTGATCTCTTTATTTAAAACTAATACATTAATCCACTGAAGGTGACTAAATATTTCTATTCCTTCTTTTTCTATAATTGTCTTATCGTGTAGACGGCACAATACAGAAGTCAAATGAAACTTACCGCTGTTGTATAGACAAACTTGCTAAGATCTATTTATAAAGCAAAAAAAAAAAATTTAACAAAATAAAAGAAAAAAAAGGAAAATTAAAATAAAGTAAAATCTGACACTCACCTAACCCTCTGTTTTTCGTAACTTAAAAAAAAAAAAAAATTAAAAGTAAGAAAGAAAGAACAAACACTCAAGTGAGGAAAAAGAAGTGAAAGAAATAAAGCCAAAGATTCTTCTTCTAGAAAATCTTTCTTATTTTATCAAAAGCCAACTTTCTGGATGCCAGCTAGAAATCATACTCGGGGACCAGTCAGGGTCGGGCCACACCACCACCAAAGGCCAGACAGCGTTTTTTCTAAGATTTTTTTTTTTTTTTTTTTTTCTTGTTGTATCCTTTAATCTCCAGTATAAAAAATTCCACTGGTACAAAATGCATAAGTACAATCAGTTGTAGAAATAGGAAAGCCTGCATTTTTTGTACTGTTTTTTTTTTTTTTTTTTTTCTCAAATCCCATCCAGTGACAGATTTTTCGAAGAAGTTTGTCAAACAAACATACATCACGCTTTTACAGGATCCACTTAAAATGCATTGACTTTGGCTTCTCTCAAGACAATAATATACTACTGAATAAAACCTTTTTTTTTTCGAGAATCAAAAAAAAAACAAAGAAAAAAACAAAAAAACAAAAAAACAGAAGGAAGAAAAAGAAAGAATTTGGATAATTTCTACAGACAACAAGCTCTTTTTTTTTTCTTTTTTTCTTTTTACGGCACGGAAAGAGAACACACAAAACATTATTTTTTTTTCCTCCAAAAAACTTTTTTTTTTTTTTTTTTTTTGACATAAGCCATAATGCAAAAAAACGACAAGTTCATATTTTTTTTTTCCTTTCAGATTTCATTTGTTTGATAAATAGCACTTAAGATAATTAAGAAAGAAGGAGAACAGAGAAGTGAACAAGTGACATAGATAGAAAGATTACAACGAGCATCGGCGATGACAGCCCCTGAGGTGAGCCTGCTCGACAGAAACTCTGCGTCTACGACCCTCTTGTGCTTCGACGTTGAGAGAGAGAAAAAAAAAAAAAAAAAACGACAAAAAAAAAAAAAAAAAACCCAAAAAAGGACTTAAAAGATGTTTAACACACGAGAATGTGCAGCGGCGTCAAGGCTGTGTGCAACTCGAGTGAGATTT
>NC_070600.1:21545044-21595044 GCF_027409825.1 Scomber japonicus | reverse complement strand
GGAGGGGCGCTACGAAAAAAAAAAAAGGAAAATTAAACTTTAATTAAAAGTTAAAAGTTAAAAAACTAAAAATGCGAGGAAAAAAAAAAAAAAAGGTAGATATTTGACAAAGTGAAGAAGTAGAGAGTCCCACTACGGATGGAGAGAGAGGGAGAGAGAGTGGTAGAAGAGAGACGGATGGATGGATGGATGGATGGATGGATGGATGGATGGATGGATGGATGGATGGATGAACAGCACAGATAAGTGTATGTGTGTGTATGTGTGTGTGTGTGTGTGTGTGTGTGTGTGTGTGTGTGTGTGTGTCTGCAGATGATTGGCTAAATGACAACAGGGATGGACGATGGATGGACGGATGGATGGATGGATGAGGGATGGATGGATGGATGAGGGATGGAGGGATGGATGGATGGATGGATGGGGGGAGCAGGGAGGGTAAAAAAGGGGGGAGGAGTGCGGTTCGAATGGCAGCGGAGTGTGTTGTGATTGTGGTTTTCTGCACTGAAGAAAAAACATGAAAAACACCGGAGAACCCAAATTCCACGAGACTTCTCCACAAGGGTCTACTTTTATAATGATGCTGTATACTTTATAGGAGTCCAATAACTTAACGATAGGCAATAAATAAAATCCTTTTTTTTTTTTCATCATCTGAGGCAGTAAAAATGTATAAAAATAGAACTGCTTTTTTTACAAATAAAATTTACAGGCCTGTGGCTTTCTGTACTTTGAATTATTTTTTTTTAAATCTTTCAACAAACATCAAGTATTTTCAGTTACCCCCTTAAACCCATAAACTCTTTTTTATTATTATTATTATTAGTATTAGTATTATTATTATCATAGACTTTGTCAAATTCTGGATGTTGGTTTGAAAATGTTTTTTTTTTTTTCTACATGCTGTAATCTCCGCTTCCTCAACAAAGACCAATGTGATCTGACCCAGAAAAAGTAGTTTTACTAATTGTTATTTCTTTTTTTTCTTCTTCTTCTTCCATCATCTGAGAAATAAAAAAACTGTTTTTTCATTTTCACATAAATAATAATAAGACGTAGCTGGAGAGAGAGTGTGTGTATGTGTTTGTGTGTGTGTGTATAAGTTTTTTTCTTCTTCTGTGGTGGTGGAGTGTAGCTGTAACTGTACGGCAGGCTGACTAATAACTGTAAAGAGGCCACTAATGTTTTTTTTTGTTTTTTTGTTTGCAGCCTTTGCTCCCGGGTTGCCAGCAGGCATAGAGGGGTTTTCGGAGAAGCAGCGGCGGCCTGCAACCAACACCGCGGAGGTCAAAGGTCAAAATGTGCATATCGGCGTGCGCGTCAAAAAAAAAAAAAAAAAAAAATTAAAAAATTGTTTTTTTTTGAACCCTTCGCCAGGCCTTAAGGTTCACAACGAGAGAGAGAGAGAGGAAAAATAAAAAGTAAAAATCATCATGGCTCCTTTTGTCTTTACCTCGGTTCTGACTGTAACTAGTCCTTTAAAAATGTATAAATAATCACTCAGAAAGAAAAAAATTAAATAAGTTTTAAACAAACTTTTGTTTTTGTTTTCTTAATAATAATAATAAAAAAAAAAGCTACCCAAGATAGCTACTTTCTTCCATTATAAAAAAAAAAAAAAGAAAAAAAAATTGCACAAAGTAATGGCGGTAATGGAAGCGTTCATGTGTGTAAAAAAAAAATTAAAAAACAAAAAAAACAAAAAAAACAAATTGTAATAATAAATAATACTTGAAAGCTAACATAAAAATCTTCAAAAAAGCAAGAAAAACAAGAAAAAAAAAAAACAAGGCGTGTGTGTCTCCCTCAGGGTGGTTGTAGGTCGTCTCCCCCTCCCTCCCACATCCCCCCCAAACCCCCCCCCCCCCACTCAATCAACCCCCCCCCTCCCTCCCCCCAGTCCCTGTGTAGAGAGGTCGTGGCTCGGTTTGCTGTTGGTTTTTTTTTTTTGTTTTTTTCTGTTGGTTTTTTTTTTTTGTTCATTTTCATTCTTTTCGTGGGGGGACTTACCCTAGCAGTGCTAACATGGGGAGCAGATAGACCCTAGTGCTAAGATCAGTATGGTTTGCTGTCGTTCTTGGAGCGCTTCAGCTGCACCTTCAGCCGCTTCATGCCGATCTGGAAGCCGTTCATGGCCTGGATGGCTGCCTGTGCCGACACTGGATTGTCGTAGCTGACGAAGCCTGACGAAGAAAAGAGAGAGAGAGAGAGAGAGAGAGAGAGAGAGAGAGAGAGAGAGAGAGAGAGAGAGAGAGAGAGAGAGATCGTTGGTTGAAAAAATAAAGGTGGAGATTGATTGCCATTAAACTCTCAACAAGGAGAGTTTTATTGTTAATCATTTATTTGTCAAATCAATAGTTTTTTGAATTGCATGAGTGAAGGTAAACTACAGCTAGCTATTGTTTTTCCTAGTGGCCATTTGCGGTATTGCAGCACAAAAAAAAAAGGAAACCCTGTGGCCCCAAAAACAGTTTCCTACATTAGCTATTGTATTGTTACCATGGTTGTATTAGGAAAGCTAGATAAAGCGTCAATGCTCAGGCAAGTTTTTTCCTAGTGGCCACTTGCAGTATTGCAGTAAAACATTCTCACCCAGAGTCTTCTTTAATGAACATGTATTTAATGTATAACTGATTCACATCTATTAGGACTACTATTTTTACTACTGCTAGGAGTGTAATTGCACTTAACATGTTAGCTAATGTAGCCTTAGCAAATGTTAGCGAATGTCTATAGCCAGTCTGTTAATATTGAACGTTAGCTGACCTCTGTTAGTTTATTTCACATTTAGTCTATGGTGGCATACAGTTAGCATTATCATTAGACTGTTAACTAACGATATGTTAAAATTGTCCAAAGTCATGGCTTAGCTTGTAATTGCACCTAACATGTTAGCTAATGTAGCCATAGCAAATGTTAGCGAATGTCTATAGCCAGTCTGTTAATATTGAATGTTAGCTGACCTCTGTTAGCTTATTAGTTAGCTATTTAGTCTATGGTGACATACAGTTAGTATTACCATTAAACTGTTGACTATAGCTAACAATATGTTAAAATTGTACAAAGTCATGGCTTAGCTTGTAATTGAACCTAACATGTTAGCTAATGTAGCCATAGGAAATATTAGCGAAGGACTATAGCCAGTCTGCTAATACTGAACGTTAGCTCACCTCTTTTAGCTTATTTTACATTTAGTCTATGGTGACATACAGTTAGCATTACCATTAAACTGTTAGCTAATGATATGTTAAAATAGTCAAAAGTCACGGCTTAGCTTGTAATTGCACCTAACTTGTAGCCATAGGAAATGTTAGCGAAGGACTATAGCCAGTCTGCTAATACTGAACATTAGCTTACGTCTGTTAGCATATTATACATTTAGCCTATGGTGACACACAGTTAGTATTATCATTAAACTGTTGACTATAGCTAATGATAGGTTAAAATTGTCCAAAGTCACGGCTTAGCTTGATAACGTCACCGACCTTAGTCCCACCAACTGAGGATCTGATATTGTTTTTTCTATGAGGAAGCTATAATCCTCACTGTTTCTGGTCAAATGACACAGTATACTCCTTTAGTCCGACAATCAAGTGTTTTCTCTTTTTTTATGTGCCACAGAAAAAATCTGACCAGATCAGCAAGCTTCTACATGACGGTCTTGTCTATTTACAGCAATTATACTGTCTTAAAAAAATAAGCTTGTAACAATAAAACTGATATTAAAATGCTTCACGAGGCGTGCTCACCACGTTTATGTGTCTTGAGATCTGATTTATGTGTATAACATTTACATCTACATTGAAATACACCCCTGGTGCACATTAAGAAAAGATTAAACTTTAACGACTCCCGCAGGGGGGGAACTGGGCTGTTGCATCGACAAAACAATGAGAGAATAAAAGCAAAGTCTAATGGAATATACATAACAGTCAAATAAATGGGAGGGGGAGCGAGGGGGGGGGGGGGGGGGGGCATTAAAATTGATATAAAAAAAGCGTTTTATGCTCCCAAAAAATAAATTCTGACCTACAACTTGACAAAAGCTAATGTCAGAATAAAGGTTTAGTAGCAGCGTGAGGTAATATTGTGTTTTATTTCTCCTCTGCCTCACACAAAGCCGTCTCCGCACACACACACACACACACACACACACACACTTCGCCTCCTCTCAAGATGCTTGCAACCTCTAAAAACTGTCAGTAAACTCCTTGTCTCGCTCGTCTCGCTCGTCTCGCATTCATCCTCAATCCATTTTCTGACAAGTAGCACAGCTGCCTGTTTGAGCTCCGTATCCACGCTTGATTTATTTCTGTTTCCTTAGTTTGCCATGTGTTACATTCAGGTTTTTGTTTGTCCCTGTCTGTTCTGACTGTTCCTTCTTTCCTTTCCTCCCCCCTACCTTCCTGCCTTCCTTCTTCCTTTCCTCCCTACCTTCCTGCCTTCCTGCTTTCCTTTCCTCCTTCCTTCCTTTCCTCTGTCCTTCCCTTCCTTTCTTCCTCCCTCCTTTCCTTCCTCCTTTCCTTCCTTCCTTCCTTCCTTCCTTCCTTCCTTCCTTCCTTCCTTCCTCCCTCCTTTCCTTCCTTCCATCCATCTTTCCTCCCTTCCTTCCTTCTTTCCTTCCTTCCTTCTTTCCATCCTTCCGTCTTTGTGTCTTTCCGTCCTTAGTCCTTTCCTTCCTTCTTCCTCTCTTCCTCCCTTCCTTCCTTCTGACAGGTGGAAGAAAGGGAAGAAGGGAGGAAGGAACGAAGAAAGGAAAAAAGGAAAGAAGGAAGGACAGATGGAAGGAATGACAGAAGGAAGAAAGGGAGGAACGAAGAAAGGAAAAAAGGAAAGTAGGGAGGAAGGATAGATGGAAGGAAGGACAGAGGGAAGAAAGGTAGGAAGGAAGGACAGATGAAAGAAAGGAAAAGAACACAGGAAGGAAAGTGGGCCGGACTGCACCCCCTCAGCGGGCCGGTTCTGGGCCACGGGCCTCATGTTTAACACCCCTACTTTAGAGGCAGTTTGAGGACAAACCCCCTACAGTGGTAAACTTCTTTTTTTTTTGCATTAAACATTTGATGGGTTAGTTATTTTTGGCTGGACTAAGAAAGAGGAAGAAGAGGAAGAGGAGGAAGAGGAGGAGGCTTAGTTTCAGTTTGAGACCCGACTTCATTCATAACTGGGAAACAGGAAGTGACACAAAAAACCCCCAAAGAGAGAGACAGATAAGTGCAGGTGTGTGTTATCTTGCTTGCCGTACCGAAGCACTTGCTAAGGTTTGTCTGTTTGTCGATGAAGACTTTGGCAGAGACCACGTTTCCGAAAGGCATGAACATCTGCAGTATGTCCTGGTCTCCGAACTCCTGGGGCAGGTGGTAGATGAAGAGGTTGGCACCTTCGGGACCTGGTGAGGGGGGCAGGGAGAAGGGGGAAGGGGGGGGGGGGTTGGACAAAACGAAGAAGCTGGTATAAGGTCAGAGCAGAAAGACACTTGCAGGAGAGAGAGAGAGAGAGAGAGAGAGAGGAAGAGAGAGCTGCATTGTGGCGAGTGGCAATACTGCGCTGTCGTCATAGAAACGGAGCTGAAGCACGCCACCTCGCACACAACATTGCACGGCCTTGAGTTTGTTATTGCTTTTTTTTTTAAACAACATTCTGCAATTGTATTGAACATTAAACAAGGATGAAAGCTTTTTTTTTTTTTTTTTCATTTAATAATTACTGTACGTTCTGGTCCCTCCACTAATAACACAAAAAAAAAAAAGTTCCTTGTTCTCTTCGCTTTTGATTTCATTCATTTTTTCTTTTCAGCTGCACGTCGTCTCCCTTAAGAGGGGTCGCAGGAGGTCCCTCCACCCACGCTCCTTCCATCACACATCCTAATAATTGCAATAGGTCACACACATCCCTCAGAATCAATAAATACCCTAAATGAATCGGCATTATTGTCACATCTTTTTGGTCCGAGTGGAGGTTTCGAACTACAGGATGGACCATGAGTATGAATCTTTACAAATGCATTTTCTTTTTTTTTTCTTTTTTCTTTTGTTTTGTTTTGTTGGAAAAGGGATAGGGACGTGGCTGTATTTGTTTTACGAGACATTTCATCATCTAGTTTGTATTCAGCACCGTGGGCGAAAAGCTTTTGGGGAAATTTAACTTCCATTATGAGCTCCTGTGTAAAGGTGGCACTTTGCAGCAGCAGCAGCAGGAAGAAGGAATTTATCAAGTTTACAGCTTTTTCTGTGATATAGACAAAAACAATAAATAAAAATCTAATGATCAACAATCTTAGAACAAAAAAATATTGACAATATATTCCCAGAGAGGTCTGGTTAAAAAATAAATGTCTTCATATTTACTATAAATATATATTTTTGTTATAAATGTGCACAATTTATCCTGCTGAAGCAATGCAAAGCTCCCTGAAATAAGACTGGAAGTAAGTTTGAATTGTGCCATATTTCATTGCTGTTATATTTTTTACCTTAAATTACAAACAGGTATAACAAATATTGATGGATATTATAAGTTTAGCTGATTTATTAGTGACTTAATGTTGAATTTATGTTTATTTGGAATACTTTAAAAACACAAGTGATGAAGATTTGGATACAAGAATACCTTATTTTCAACAAAAGCACTTTATGTGCCTAATAGTTATTTATTTTTGACTTGATAAGCAGCTCAATTTAATTTATTTTCCTATCAGTTTTCAATATAATGTGTCTTTTTGCAGCAGGAAACACAACTTTTGGCTGCATATGGACACATAAATACTACTTAGAGGCTCTTGAAACTACTCTTATACAGTTTGAATATTAGGTTTCAGAGTAGACAGTTACATTTTTAACTTAAATTACAAACAGGTATAAAAAATATTGATGGATATTGAAAGTTTGGCTGACTTAATTGTGAATTTCTGTTTATTTAGAATACTTTAAAAGCAATTGATGAAGATAATTTGATACAAGAAAACCTAATTTTCAACAAAAGCCCAATAGGTATTTATTTGTTTTAATAAAATGTGTCTTTTTGCAGCAGGAAACACAACTTTTGGCTGCATATAGACACATAAATACTACTTAGAGGCTCTTGAAAGGACTCTTACATAACAGTTTGAACATTAGGTTTTAATGCTGCTCCATAAAATAAACTCTTGAGGTAATATTGCATCCATGTTTAGCACAAAACCCAACCTTTAAACACTCTATCTATCTCCTATTGAGCAGCAGTGATGTATAAACAGGCAGCCCCAGGCTACTAACCCTCTTTCTGGCTGCCGGCGGCCCCCTGCTGCTGCAGCAGGGACTGGCTGTAGAGGGTGGGCAGCGCTGCGGCGGCGTACTGCTGGATCCCTGAGTAAGCCTGCGTCAGCGCGTCCATGGTGCCCGCCGTCCCGTTGGTAAGCCCTGCGCCGCCCAGGCCTCCGTTTAGAGCCGCCATACCTGAGAGCATTTGAGCAACTTTACATAAAACCCAACAATAAAGAAAGAAGAGTGCACTTACTCATTAGCGCTCCCATTGAAGGTTGTGTTTTTACCACACATACACACACACACACAAACACACACAAACATATACAACTGTTACAAGACGTCACACACACACACACACACACACACACACACAGACTTTAGTTAATCATCACATCAGACACATATACCCCTTTTCCACCAAGCTGGAGCTGGAGCTGGTTCGGAGCCAGAGCCTGATTAAGCACCGGTTCTTTGCTTTTTCACTGCCAAAGCTCCAGCCCGGAGCCTCAGAACGGAGCCAGAGCGAGCACCAACTCTTTGCTGGTCTAAAGCAAGAACCGATTACGTCATCGGACTGGGGGCGGGGCTAACGGTTATGAGTTGGTTAGCGGTGTTAACATTTATTAGCCGGCTAGCGGGGCTAACATTTATTAGCTGGCTTGCGGGGTTACCGTTCATTAGCTGACTAGCGTGGCATTTACAGAGGGTTAAAGATTTGTTGATTAAAAGTACTATTTTTATAATTTTTATGCCAAAGCTGTTGTTCTTCTTCTTCTTTGTTTCCAGCAGCCTAGATGCCTTAGTTGCACCATGTTGCTGCCTCTCACTGGTGAATCATGGAAGTGTTTCAAAGTGCGCACCAGCTACGTTATACAGTGACGTAATCGTGTGGCTCCTTGCCGGTGGAAAAGCAACAGGTTTGTAAGAGGTGCTTGGATTAGCACCAACTGAGCACCGAACCAGCACTAGCTCCAGCTCGGTGGAAAAGGGGTAATAAACACAGCACAGAACAACAACAGCTAACATCAGAGCACAGGACTCACAGAGTATTAGTATAAACACAGTTAAGTACAGTATGAGTGTAGCTGATGACAGCCAGAGCTGCTGCACACAGGTTGCCAGGTACGAAGCACGCAGCACGATGCATGCACACACGCAAAAAAAAACACGCTAAGACACACAGAGAGAGACGACGACGGGACGAGATGAGAACAAACTAGCTGTAGGAACCCTTGTTTTTCTCTATTTAGTCATTGAAATAGTCCTGTTTTGAGTTTTTGCAGTGTGTATTTTCTCAGTTTCTTAATTATTATCTTTCAAATTCTCGACTATGTTTTTCTTTTCACTAATTTCCTGTCATTAATTATGCTTTTTTTAGCGTTAAGCTTTCTGTAAAGCTCTTAAAATTGCCTTGTGTGTGAAAAATGCTTTCAGAATAAATCTTACTTTTTTATTTCACAGACAAATGACTAACTAGTGGAAGGAACTTGTTGTTAATTCAGATGAACCTTTAATTTTTCTCTATATTTAATCATTAGAATAGCCCTGTTGGAGAGTTTTTGCAGTGCATTGTCTTTGTGAGAAAACAATTTAAAAAAGGGACTAAAAGTTATCTCTAATTCTGTGTAAAGTCTCTTTACTTTGCTTTTATTTCATGTCATTAATTCTGCTTTTATTGTGTGTTTAAGCCTTCTGTGAAGCATTCAGAATTGCCTCACGTGTTGAAAAATGCTTTAAAAATAAAATTCTCTTAGTTTTTATGGCACAGACAAATGAATATTAGTCACTTTCTGAGCAATAAACTCAAATATGAAATCAAATCATCTTCGTGATCTTCCATTTTTTGTATTTTTAGCTCCTTTAAATGTCTAAAAAATATGATCTTTCCAAAGCTACATCAAATATCTAACACAGAGGTGTCAAACTCATTTTCATTCAAGGGCCACACACAGCCAAATTTGATCTCATGTGGGCCGGCCCAATAAAAAGAAGGAAGGAAGGAAGGAAACAAGGATGGAAAGAAGGGAAAAGTGATAGGAAGGATAGACAAAAGGAAGGAAGGATGGAAGGGAGGAAGGAAGGAAGGAAGGAAGGAAAAGGGATTAGGAAGGAGGGAAGGAAAGACAAAAGGAAGGAAGGAAGGAAGGAAAAGGTATTAGGAAGGAAAGGAAGAAAGGAAAAGAAGACAAGAAAGGAAGGAAGCAAGGAAGAAAGGAAAAGAAGATGAAGGAAAGATGGAAGGAAGGAAGGTAGGATGGAAGGAAACAAAGAAGGAAAGAAGTAAGAAAGGGAGGAAGGAAAGAAGGACAGATGACAGGAGGGTAGGAAGGAAAAGAAGACAGGAAGGAAAGTGGGCTGGATTGGACCCCTCGGCGGGCCGGTTCAGGCCCACGGGCCTCATGTTTGACACCCCTGATCTAACACTTTTCCAACATGTGACATCTCACTTTGGGGGGGGGGGGGGGGTCTATCTTCATGATTTTCCATTTTTTTATGTATCACAGACTCCTTTCAGCTCCTTTAAATGTCTAAAAAATATGATCTTTCCAAAGCGACATCAAATATCTAACACAGAGGTCTTATTATCTCTCACTTTTTCCAACATGTGACGTCTCACTTTGGGGGGTGAAGACAGGCAGGCTCGGTGGTTTGGTGGTTTGGTGGTTTGGTGGTTTGGCGGTGGGGGGGCGTCTGGGCTTGAAAGTGAGGGAACGCAGCAGTAACACTCATTAGCTGCTTGTAATGGCTTAATATCACGACGGAGGGCAACTTGTCTGAGGGGGTCTGACATTGGCTCGGCGTCCTGTCGCCTCACCGTCAGACACAGTGAAATAAATTATCACCGCCGAGCTCCGGATTATAGGTCACTCATTTATTCAGGAATAATTGCACCGGTGACCTTTGCAATTCAATTAAGGCCTAGATGTGTTTAAATGAGGGTTGGTGGTGGTGGTGGTGGTGGTGGTGGTGGTGGAGGGGATGCAGCAGGGGCGGAGGGGTTATAACTGGGACAAAATGGGATGCAAAATGACCCAGTCTGCTTGAGAAGGTATGTGTGTGCATGTGTGTGTGTGTGCGCCTGTGTGTGTGTGTGTGTGTGTGTGTGTGTGTGTGCACCTGTGTGTGTCCGCTCCAGTAGACGTAGCATGTATGATTTACACAGTGGATACAGCTACTCCAGCTGAGGAGCGTTAAAGGTCAGAGGAGAATAATGTGGTGGAAGAGGCCGGTAGTACAGGATCTGGGCTGTCATAACAGCGCTGATTAAGATCCCAGCCCTCGTCTTCCCGAGAGGTCAAAGGCAGGACACACACACACGCACACACACACACACACACACACACACACACACACACACACACACACACACACTGCACCGCTCGGCAGTAACCGGTAGACCGCAAAGTCAATACAATTCACACGTGGATAGAAACACATGTATCTGCCTCTGATCTAACACACAGTGGACTGAACTTTAAATAAAAATGAATTAATTTGATATAAAAAAAAAACCCAGCCGCCCTTCGAATGTGGTTTTTAAAATAAATAAAAAAAATAATAATAACACTGATTTGTCCACATTGGCTTTTGATGTTTTGTGAAATGTTCAGATTTTGATGGACATGAAAAAAGATTTGTTTTTTTAAACATTAAGATGTCCAAATTTTGTTTGTTTTTTTTGGCAGGTGATATCTAGCTTGTGGATTTTCTGGCATAAAAATTGATAAATATAATTTTTTTTTTACATGAAAATGCTCAAATAAATTTTTTAAGATGAGGAAATGTGTTAAATGATTGAATTTGTTATTTTGAGGGAAGAGAAACTGTCAAACTTTGCATTTATTTTGGCACAAAGATGTTTTTGACATTGACAAAGACATTTTTGGGCCTATAAACGGTAAGTTTTGATACTTTTTGAGCATGAATATTGTCATTAATTGTACTTTTGACATGATTATAGTCACATTTAAGTCAAATTTGTATTTCTTTTTGCAGGAGAATATTTAGCTTGTGTATTTTGTGGCATAAAAATTGATAAATTCAGTCATTTCTTAGACATGAAAATGCTTAAATACAATTTTAAGTAGAGGAAATGTGTTATATGTATTGTTTTATTACATGAAAATGATTAAATAAGTTATTTTGGGGGAAGAAAGACATTTAAATGACATTTTTGGGCCTATAAATGATAAGTTTTGATACTTTTTTGGCATAAATACTCATTAAATATACTTTTGACATGATTATAGTCACATTTAAGTCAAATTTAGTACTTTTTTTGACAGGAAATTGATATATTTTTATATTTTTTGGGACACATTTACACTGCAACTCTGAACATCCTCACGAAAGCTTTGTCACAGAAAGTTTGAGATGTTTAAACACTGACGACAAACGAACTGACACAATGAGACACGATTACACACACACACACACACACACACACACACACACACACAGAGACAGACGAGTGAAGTTACAGCGACACGCCAACTCTGCCAGGACGAAACGCCAGCACTCGCACGGCAAGCGTAACCCGGGACACAACCAGGAAGCGGATGGAGAGATGGTAGAAATGGATGAATAGATGGATGAATAATAATAATAATGATAATAATAATAATAATCCAAGCCCAGATGAGTGGATGAAATAGCCATCATAGAGAAAGAGAAAGAGAGAGAGAGAGAGTGTGAGGACAATTTATATCAAACTGAGATACAGAGAGACGACGGGAGGATTGGTTTGGTTTTTATCTCTTTATTTTTATAGAATATGAACTTAAATGTCTGGAAAAAGGAAAATATTTGATTTAAATATCAGAAAAATGACCCTTGACATTAAAGTTGGATTAATTTATGAGTTTTTAACCCTCCTGTATTCCTCGTGTCAAGGAAGGAAGGGAGGAAGAAGGAAGGAAAGGGGGGAGGTAGGAAGGAATGAAGACAAGAAGGAAGGGAGGAAGGAAAGGAACGGAGGAAAGAAGGAAGGAAGGTAGGAGGGAGGGAGAAGGAAGGAAAGTAGGGAGAAAGGAAGGAAGGAGGTAGGAGGGAGGGAGAAGGAAGGAAAGGAGGGAGAAAGGAAGGAAGTGAGGAAAGAAAAGAAGGAACGGAGGAAAGAAAAGAAGGAACGGAGGAAGGAAGGACGGAGGAAAGAAGGAATGAAGACAAGAAGGAAGGAAGGAAGGAAAGGAAGGAGGAAGGAAGGAAGGAAGGAAGGAAGGGAGGAAAGAAGGAATGAAGGCAAGAAGGAAGGGAGGAAGGAAAGGAAGGAAAGGAAGGAAGAAGGAAGGAAAGGAGGGGAGGAAGGGAGGAAGGAAGGAAGGAAAGGAGAAAAGAAAGAGGAGGGAGGGAGGAAAGGTAGGAGGGAGGGAGAAGGAAGGAAAGGAGGGAGAAGAAAGGAAAGGAAGGAAGAAAGGAAGGAAAGGAGAAAAGAAAAGACGGAATGAAGACAAGAAGGAAGGGAGGAAGGAAAGGAAGGAAGAAGGAAGGAAAGGAAGGGAGGAGGGAGGGAGGAAAGGAAGGAAAGAAGGAAGGGAGGGAGGGAGGGAGAAAAGAAAGAGAGGAGGAAGGAAGGAAGGAAAGAAGGAAGGTAGCATTACTATATATACAGATTATTGCTGAGTTAGCATTTTTTTGCTCAATTAAATCAGTTTGAGTTTAATTGAGTTTTCTTTATTTTCCAAAATCAAAAAACCCAAACGATCACTCGTCCCTTCGTCTCTCTGCATCGACTCAAAGGTTTCCGTGGCGATGACAGTGTGCATGTCTGGAGGTGGAAGGGTGGAGGTGGAAAGGTGGTGTGGCTGATGGCAGGGTGAATACTCACTGTTGACGCTACCTGCTAGTGCATTAATGTTGTTCAGGCCGACAGTCGCACCTGCCAGGCCCTGCAGGGTGCCCAAAGAGGTCAGAGAGTTCATGGCACCGGCGTTGGAGCTGGCTGTGGTGCCCGCTGCTGCGGGGAAAGAGAGGAGGCAGAGGAGGAAGATAGAAGAGGAGGAAGAGGAGGAGGATAGAAGAGGAAGAGGAAGTGGAGGAGGAGGATAGAAGAAGAGGAAGAGGAGGAGGATAGAAGAGGAGGAGGAAGAGGATAGAAGAGGAAGAGGAGGAGGCAGAGGAGGATAGAAGAGGAAGAGGAGGAGGATAGAAGAGGAAGAGGAGGAGGATAGAAGAGGAAGAGGAGGCAGAGGAAGAGGAGGAGGATAGAAGAGGAAGAGGAGGCAGAGGAGGATAGAAGAGGAGGAGGCAGAGGAGAAGGATAGAAGAGGAAAAGGAGGCAGAGGAGGAGGAGGAGGATAGAAGAGGAGGAGGAGGAGTGTAGAAGAGGAAGAGGAGGAGGATAGAAGAAGAGGAGGAGATAGAGGAGGAGGATAGAAGAGGATAGAAGAGGAAGAGGAGGAGGATAGAAGAGGAAGAGGAGGATGGAAGAGGAAGAGGAGGAGGAGAATAGAAGAGGAAGAGGAGGAGGATAGAAGAGGAAGAGGATAGAAGAAGAAGAGGAGGAGGAAGAGGAAGAGGACAGAAGAAGAGGAAGAGGAGGAGAGTGAAAAGAGAGGAGGGATAGTAGGAGACAAAGAAGCACACGTGTTATAAAAGCTTTTAAACTAATGAGAGGAGGAGAAGCTTTTCTTATTGAACACATTAAAAAGTCAAACAGCTCGGCTTTAACAGAGCTTTTTGTGCAGAAGGTGCAACATGTACAATTTTAACATCAGTAAATTATCATAAACGTAAATAATTAAAACAACTGCTGCTCGTCTCTACAGTACAATCTGCTGAGGCTCGTATGTTAAATATTAAACTACAGATTTCCATGAAAGTTGATTTGCTTCAGACACTTAAAATAAACTTTATGATTCATCTTCTAAATAATGTTTAATGATGAGTTCATGAACTCAGGCAATTCCCAATTCGGCCTAAACTGATTTTCTTCCAATTTCGACAATTTAAATCCCGACTAAATTGAGTCAAATTGGTAAAAATGTTTGATTTATTTGGTTTAATTAACACATATTAACACTGTGAACACATTTTTTCCACCATGACTCACATTGCATTTGCCCATCAGATTATAAACCTGCATTTTCTTTGATTAAAATAACTAATTAGAGGACTAATTAGCTTCGGAAGAGGTTACGAACTCTCTAAATAATTTTTTTTTTGCAAGATTTGTCTTGTGAGATTTGCAGGAGAGAGAGGAGGGGGGGGGGGGGTAAAAAAAAGGCACTGTACTTCCAGTTTAAAGCTTATAGTGTTAAAGCGTTTTGAGTATCTTGTAAAGATGAATGCTGGGAGGCCAAAAGAGAAAGCACTTCACAATATATCGTTATTTATAGAGCCTGTGTGTGTGTGTTTGTGTGAATGGAGGAAAAACTGAAAGCGTGTTCCTGACAAGAAGCAAAAGGAGGTTCAAGGGAAATGTGATCTCTAAGCAACACATCATCTCCACAGTAGGTTTCATTCTTTCATGGATCAGCAGCAGCAGCAGCAGCAGCAGCACTGTGGCTCCGTTCATTTGAAGGAATGCTGATGTTGAAAAATATTACAAGTAGCACCTTTAATTAATCTGAAATGATGCAGCACCTTGACCCTAAATATAGCTTTAAAAAACCCTTCCATCCATGCACATTACAGTATCAAAGAGGAGTGATTTGCACAGATCAGGAGGTATTTATATATATATATATATTTTGCATTCAAGGTGATGCTTTAATGGCATTAAAAACACAAAAAAAGGAAAAAAAGCAAAAAAGCAGACATACTGTATGTACAAAGAGGCAAGAGCACAATCAGAAGAGACTTGAACCATTTGCAAATGCTTCTAAGTACTAAACTTTCTCAATTCTACCTTATTCACATTATCACAACTACTTCTCTTCGAGCACAGTGTTTTGTCACTGACAGAAAAAAGACACAAAAACAGACGACGACAACAACGACGACGACGAGTGGATTCAACACAAACTCACACACACACACACACACACACACACACACACACACAAACACACACACAAACACACACACGAGTCGATATGTGTGAAATGTGTGCCAGACATGATGATGCTCGCTACGCTACGTCAATGATTGGGTGGAGGTGAGATGGCGGGAAATACGGTGCACAAAAAAGCATATATCCTTTTTTTAGAGAGAGAGAGATAGAGAGAGAGAGAGAGAGAGAAAGAGAGAGAGAGAGAGGAGGATAAAAAAAAAAGATTGAATCTATTCATTTACCCTTGATCTCATCAAAGCGATGCCAACAAAGCAGGATTGCCGCTGAATATATTAAGAAATGGTGTGATAAAGGAGAGCATTATGTCGGCACATGGTGCAAAAAAAGAAAAAACAACACGAGAAAAAAAAGGAAAAAAAAAAGAGAAAATGCTGGCCTGTCTCCATGCAGAACTGACTATATTTATCAAAACTGGTGTGACGTTGTCAGTTTCATTGACACATGCAGTATAGCGCCACTCATCCACACTGAGCACTGAGTAGCTCAACCTGAGTGTGTGTTATTCAAGGTTGGACTGACATTCAGAGTAAAAGAGAGAGAAGGAGAGAGAAGAGAAAGAGAGAGAGGAAGAGAGGGAGAGAGAGAGGCTGGAATAAAGGAGGAGAAGGTGAAAAAGTATGGAGAAATTGAGGAGGGAAGGAGGGAGGAAGGAGGAAGAAACAGGAAGTGGATTTGTTTCATATTCATTCTCTGTTGGGAGTGAGCTCCGAAAGAGAGAGAGGAAGAGAGAGAGAGAGAGAGAGAGAGAGAGAGGAAGAGAGAGAGAGGAAGAGAGAGAGAGAGAGAGAGCGAGAGAGAGAGAGAGAGAGAGAGAGAGAGAGAGAGCGAGAGAGAGGAAGAGAGAGAAAGAGAGAGAGAGACAGGCTGGAATAAAGAAGGAGGAGGTGGAAAAGTATGGAGAGATTGAGCAGGGAAGGAGGGAGAGAGGTGGAAGAAACAGGAAGTGGAATGGAAGTGTTAACGTGGAGGAGGAAGAAGAAGAAGAAGAAGAAGAGGAGGGTTGTGGGTGAGTATGAAGGGGGGGGGGGGATGAGGGGTAGCTTTTCATATTCATCTCTGTTGGGAGTGCGCTCCGAGAGAGAGAGAGAGAGAGAGAGAGAGAGAGAGAGAGAGAGTGAGAGCAAAA
Organism: Scomber japonicus; assembly: GCF_027409825.1. Lineage (NCBI taxonomy): Eukaryota > Metazoa > Chordata > Actinopteri > Scombriformes > Scombridae > Scomber > Scomber japonicus. Next base: position 21,578,663 of record NC_070600.1, on the reverse strand, counting down.
CCACGGCTGCTGGAGCGAGGCCGAGCCGACATGAAAGGGGAGAATGATGGAGCAGAAACAGGGAGCTTGTCAAAAGGAGGGCAGCAGCAAAAAGACGAGGGCAACGAGAAGGAACACAAGGAGAGGGGAAGGAGAAGGGGGGAGGAGGAGGAGGAAGAGGAGGAAGAGGAGTGGGGGGGGGCGATCAGTTTAGGAGAGAAAAGAGAGAAAAGAAAAGGAGAGAGTCTGAAGGTGGCAGCATTTAACCTGAGTCCAGTTCAGACATCAACCTGGTAGTTTTTAAGGCTTTAACCCCCCCACTCCCCCTCCCCCCTCCAGCAGCCACATACAGTGACACAGCACTAACACACACACACATACACACTTACACACACTTACACACACACAGAGGTGCAAACAAACCCGTCCACCCGGAAACAACAAATCTACTATCCTTAAGTTCCTACAATGGAGCCGGTGAAGTGAGGCGCAAACAAAGAAATCACGAACCCCCCCCCCCAAAAAAAAACACAAAACACACACATATAGATTTGAATCTGACATAAAAGCACAAAAACACACACACACAAACACACCCACACACACACACACACACACATACATACAGTACATGCACACACATATACAGTGCGTGTATCACAGCATGGATGATCGGAGCCACACGGTGAACAGGAAGTGAGGTGTTCAAATGACAAATGGGGGGGCGCAAGGGGGGTTTGGGAGGAGGGGGAGTGGTGCATCGACAACACAGCATGGTTACTGTAGTAAAACATCATGATGATGACGATGACGATGGTGGTGGTGGTCATGTTTTCGGCAACTGATGATGGTTTCGGTGGCGGCGGCGGTGGAACAGGAAGTGGTGGTGGTGGTGTGCCAGGATCATGGGCGACAACACTGGTGATGGGTAACGATGAAGAGCGTAAGAGGACGTAGGCAGGCGTTGGCCCCTCCCAAACCCCGGCGTCGGACCCCTCCCTTCCTCCCTCCCTCCCCTCCTCCCCCCCCAACCCCAACCTGAGTGGCTGCGGCGTTACCTGGGCTGGCCAACGCTCCCAGGGAGGCGGCGTTGGAGGACAGGGGGTTTGCGGTGGAGGGGCTGGCTGAGTTTTGGGCCGCCGCCGCTGCCGCCGCTAAAGTGGCCAGGTTCTGCAACTGCAGAGCACTCATACCTGGAGAGAGGAGCCAGAGAGGGTGGTGTCAAACCTGGGGGAGCGAGGCGAGGCGAGGCGTGGCTGAGGCTGAGGCGTAGCGTTGGGTTGCCTGGCTCGGACCGGAGGACAGAGTACCAGAAGATAGTGCTCACCACGAGTGTGTTGTCCGATTGATGAGGAAGTGTGTGTTTGTGTGTGTGTGTGTGTGTGTGTGTGTGTGTGTGGAAATGTTGTATTTATGTGTCTGGAAATGTTTCTTATAACTTGAGACAATCTTTTTTTCTTCTCTCTCTCTGCTGTGGAGAGTCTGTAGTGTGTGAAAGCAAACAGCACAGAAGCTGATTTTGCTAATAAGTCCCAAATGTGTGTAAATCAGTAAAAGCAGCTGTTGTAGCTGTTTAGCTTTGGTGCTTTTCTCTGAGGCTGAGCTACTCTGGAGGCAGAAGTAATCTCTGTGATTTAGTTAAACTTACTTTTTTTCCCCTCCCTTGTCCAAGCAGCTCTTGAGGAAAAGCTCGGAGGAGACAGCTGTTTCCTGTTTCTTTTTGTTGTTGTTGTTTGTTGAGGACTGTTTATTTGTATTTATGCGATTTGTTTTTGGGCAGAGCTCCATCTTTGCTCAGCTTAGTCATGCACAAACATCTGAATGCTGTAAAAGCTGTAATATTGGACCATGTTTAAAGCCTTAAATGTGTATCATAAAATGCATACATACACTTTTAGGTTATGGAATAATGAGGCTGTCATTAATTTGGATACTTGAGACAAAATATATAATAAAACTTTTCAGACTTTCTCAACTTTTTATAAAAAAAAATAGAAGTAAATTTAGAACATTATACACTAATAAAGACTTTTTTTGGTTAAAACTATATATATATATATATATGTAATAATTTGATGTTAAATTGCTAGCAATAAAATCTGATATTAAATACGAGAATACAACAAAAAACACATTTTAAGCTTTAATTAACCTTCCTGTCGTCCTCCCATCTGTTTTGACCGTTCCTTCTTTCCTCTCTTCCTTCTGTCCTTCCTTCCTCCCTCTTTCTCTCTTTCTTTCCTCCCTCACCTTCCTCCCTTCCTTCTTTCCTTCCTTCCTCTTTTCCTTTCTCCCTTCCTTCCTCCCTCCTTCCTTGTTTCCTCCCTCCCTCAGTCCTACCTTCCTTCCTTTCTTCTTTCCTCCATCCTTCCTTCCTTCCCTTCCTTATTTCCTTTCCTTCCTTCCCCCTCCCTCCCTCTCTTCCTTCCTTCCTTCCTTCCTCCTGGCCTTCCTTCCTTCCTTCCTCTCTCCCTCCCTCCCTCCCTCCCTCCCTCCCTCCCTCTCTCCCTCCCTTCCTTCCATGACTTGAGGACAACAGGAGGGTTAAGGAAGATAAAAGCCTGAAAACCTTCATGACTTATGATCAAAATTATTAAACTACAGACTAAATATTTATGTTGAACTGAAGGTTGAACTCTTCTCTTCATTGTTAATCTGCTCGCCTCTAATGAAAGCCTTATTAATGACTGCATGCCAACACCTAAATGATGGCGAGGCAAAAGCTATAAAACACCTTTTTACGAAGCAGGTGTGTGTGTGTGTGTGTGTGTGTGTGTGTGTGTGTGTGTGTGTGTGTGTGTGTGTGTGTGTGTGTGTGTGTGTCAGTATAAAAACCTCATGAAACAGAATCAGTTGGTCTTACCGCAGAAGAAGCCTCGTCTGACTCATGAGCTTTGTTAGAGTAACACAGGTTAAAGGGTGTGGACACTGTCAATGTGAGGTGTATGTGTCGTATATACAGTCTGGATGTATATACAAGTACCATGGGAATACACACACACACACACACACACACACACACACACTCGCACATACGCTCACACACACACACACACACAGAAAAATAGACACACACACACACATACACACACACAAACAAGACACCATGAAGAAGAAGAAGAAGATCCGTCTGGTTTGACACCGTAGAGCAGAGGCGTCAAACATGAGGCCCGTGGGCCAGAACCGGCCCGCTGAGGGGTCCAATCCGGCCCACTTTCCTTCCTGTGTCCTTTTCCTTCCTTCCATCTGTCCTTCTACCTTCCTTTTTTCCTTTCTTTGTTCGTTCGTTCCCTTTTTCCTTTCTTTATTCCTTCATTCCTGTCTTTCTTCCATCTGTCCTTACTCCCTACCTTACTTTTTTGTTCCTCCCTTTCTTCCATCTGTCCTTCCTCCCTTTCTTCCTTTTGTTCTTCCTTCTTTCCTTCTTTTCTTCCTTCCTTCCTTCCTTCCTTCCTTCCGTCTGCCTTTTCTTCCTTTACTTCTTCCTTCCTTCCTTCCTTCCTCCCTACCTTCCCTTTTTCCTTTCTTCATTCCTTCCTTCCTGTCTTCCTTCCATCTGTCCTTACTCCCTACCTACTTCTTTCCTTCCTTCCTTCCATCTGTCTGTCTGTCTTTTCTTCCTTCCTTTTTTCCTTCCTTCCATCTGTCCTTCCCTCCTTCCTTCCTTCCTTCCATCTACCCTTCCTCCCTTTCTTCCTTGGCCCTTGAATGAAAATGAGTTTGACACCTCTGCCGTAGAGAATGATTAGAGGTTGTAACATCCAAAAAACCCCCAAAAATACATATAATAATAAAGAGATTTCCTTAAAATCAGACAAACAGCAGCAGCCAATGACAACAGATGGCTGGATTCATCGCCGGGATTCACAGTTCTGATTAGTTGATTAGAACAAAACAAAACAAAACAAAAAAAAAAAAAAAAATCCCTCCAAAAAAAACCAAATGCCAGTTTCTGAATGTTTTGTTTCTAGGTTGTTGTGACAATTTGCTTCAGCAGGAAGTGTGTGTATATGTGTATGTGTGTGTGTGTGTGTGTGTGTGTGTGTGTGTGTGTGTGTGTGTGTGTGTGTGTGTACAACCGCACCGAAGCCAAAACCAATCTCTCTCTTTTTGTGTGTTTTTTTATAAAGCAATCCTCTCCAATTTTCTACAATACATCAAAAAAACCTAAAATGGATTTGTGTTATTTTGCGACGCAAGGTGAGAATAAAACAGCCGTCATTCACACGCTCAAATGTCACACTAATTCAGACCATGCTTGTCTGTTTTTATGGTGTTTTTTAAAAAACGAGGCATCACACGAGCCAGACGAGAGGTGGTGTAAGTGCTGCCTGTTCATGAGCAGTGTTGGGAAGTAACTAGTTACATTTAATTACTAAATAAATGTAACTGGATATAAAAGGAAGTTACATCTGAAGTCAGACCTTTAAGATTTTCCTCAGGAGGGTTTTTTCCTCATTTTTTAATATTTAACTGAATACATATATTGCTGTTTTTAATTCTATAGCAGCCATAGAACACAATCTGTATCTATAGCAACCATAGAACACAATCTGTATCTATAGCAACCATAGAACACAATCTGTATCTATAGCAACCATAGAACACAATCTGTATCTATAGCAACCATAGAACACAATCTGATCTGATAGACCTTTAAGATTTTGCTCAGGAGGGTTTTTTCCTCATTATTTAATATTTAACATGTTACTGAATGGAAAGGAAAGGAAGGAAGGAAGGGAGGACAGAAGGAAGAAAGGAAGGAAGGAAGGAAGGAAGGAAGGAAGGAAGGAAGGAAGGAAGGAAGGAAGGAAGGAAGGACAGAAGGAAGGAGGGAGCATTTACTAACAGTTGAAAACATTGGTTATAAAATTAGAAAAGTCATCAAATGTAATAAGTTACATTACTTTGATGAAGTCATTGAAATAGTTACATTACTTATTACATTATAAACAGAGTAACTAGTAATATGTAATCAATTACATCTCCATAGTAACCTTCCCAACGTTGCTCATACAGACTCATCCTCAAAGCTCTTTATCTCCTTTTTTTTTTTTTTTTTACATTTAGCTCTTTATTTATCTTCTTATTCTTCTGTTGCTTTTTGTCTTTTTTGCTTGCTTCTTTTCCTTTTGAATTTCATTTTGCTTGTTCTTTTTCCTTTCTTTTCCTCTCCATCATCCTTCCTGCTTCCTTTAGTCACTTCTCTGTTTCCTTTCCTTTCCTTTCATTTCCATTGTCTCTTTCCTGCTCTCTTTCTTTTCTCCTGTTTGTTCTTTTTCTGCCTCTTCTCTTTTCCTTTTCTACAATTTTCCTCCTTTACTGTTTCCTTTTCTTTTCTTTGTCTTCTTCCCTCCAATCTCCAATTTCTCTCCTGCCTTGTCTCTCCTTTCAATTTACTTCCCCACCTTTCTTCCTCTTCTTCTCTCATCCCTCCCTTTCCCATTCTCCATTTCCCATCTACCCTATATATTATTATTACATTCTGTCTTTCTTCTCTCTTTCAACAATTTCTCCTACATTTCTTTCTCATGTATCATTCTCTTTTTACTACTTTTCCTTTCATTTCAATGCCCTTTTTCTCCACTTCCAATTTATCCATTTTCTCCTCTTTCTTCCATTTCCTTTTTATATATTCCTTCTTTTCTTTCCTCTCTTTTCCTATGATCTTGTTTTTCTTCTTTGCCTTTTTTTCTCCTGATGACAAAGATGACTCTACAGCATCTCTCTCTCTCATCTCACAACCTCTTTTCTCCCCCCTCTCCCTCTCCCTCTCCCTCCTCCTCCTCCTCCCCCCTTCTTTTTCTTACAGCAGCTCTACACCAATTCTTACTTGCATTTGTCAAAGGCTATCTCTCTCTCATTGAACATACATTTTCAAGACAGTTATAAGGAGAAAGGAGGCAGGCGGGCAGATAAAAATAAACTGGGGGTTAGAAGGGGGAATAAAGTAAGGGATGAAGAGAAAAGAAGGCATAAAAAAGAAAGAAAGAAAGACACTATGAGACAAACATAATCTACTTCCCACATCAGAGTCGGAGTATCCGGGCTGTGCAGATGGTACGCGAGTGTGAGCGTGAACGACCGCGAGTACATATGTGTGCATGGGTGCATATGTGTGTGTGTGTGTGTGTGTGTGTGTTTGCGCTCCATGCAGTCGGAGCCGGGCTGGCGTTAGCTGCGTTTAATTGAATGCTCATTGGTGTAATTGAAGCCTCTCAGCTCTGCAGCTCCCCGTGTTAAAGACTGGGACCAGATGTCATTCAGCTGTCTCACATCTCCTGCCAATCACTAATGCTCACTCTCGCTCTTCCTTTTTTTCGCGCTTTCTCTCTCTCTCTCTCTTTCTTTCTGTCTTTCTCCCTCTCTCTTCCTCTCTCTCTCTCACAGATGGAGGACCAACAGATCTCCAGATTCAGACACCGTTAGTCACCCTTGCTTCCAAATCCGAGAGCCTATTTTTCAGTGTGAATATAATATGTGTGTGTGTGTGTGTGTGTGTGTGTGTGTGTGTGTGTGTGTGTGTGTTCGAACTCAACAGCAGAATTGGCAAAAAAAAAAAAAAATTGAAATCAGCAACAACAGGGGAAAGCAGGAGGAAAACGACAAGAGAGAGCTGTTGACTTATAAGAAGAAGAAGAAGAAGAAGAAGAAGAAGAAGAAGAAGAAGAAGAAGAAGAAGAAGAAGAAGAAGAAGAAGAAGAAGAAGAAGAAGCTCTCCATCACTCTCCAAATCATCCCTTTTTTAAAAAATTTCTCTGTCAGTTTCTTTTATTCTTTTATCCCCCCTCCCCTCCCCTTGTGTCAACTGACTAAACAGCGTTTAATTGAGGGCTGACACCTCACGAGGGATAGAAGAAGAAGAAGGAGAAGTAGAAGTAGGAGAAGAAGAAGAAGAAGCTCTCCATCACTCTCCAAATCCTCCCTTTTTTAATTTCTGTCTGTCTCTGTCAGTTTCTTTTATTCTTTTATTTTCCCCCCTTGTGACACCTCACTAAGAAACCTGCCAAGGGATAGAAGAAGAAGAAGAAGAAGAAGAAGAAGAAGAAGTAGAAGTAGGAGAAGGAGAAGAAGAAGAAGGAGGGAGGTGTAAAGGTGAGATGAAGTAATCGTGTGATTCAAAGAGAGGTGGGAGGTGTGAGAGTATTTAAAAAAAAAAAGGAGCTTAAAATAAATAGAGAAGAGAGGAGAAGGTGGCGAGGAAGAAAAGAGAATTTTAAGAGAGAGTTTTAATGGAAAGAAAGGAAGTCAGATGATGATGATGATGATGATGATGATGATGATGATGAGAGTATCCACATGTCTCTGGAAGTCTTAACTTTCAATTTAACCTTCCTGTCGTCCTCCCGGGTCAAATTGACCCCGTCTGTTTTGACTGTTCCTTGTTTCCTCCCTTCCTTCATTCTGTCCTTCCCTCCCTCCTTCTTTCCTTCCCTCCTTCCTTCCTTTCTTCCTCCCTTCCATCCTTCCATCCTTCCTGCCTTCCTTCCTTCCTTCCTTCCTCCCTCCCTCCCTCCTTCTCTTTTTCTTTCCTCCCCTACCTTCCTCCCTTCCTTCTTTCCTCTGTCCTTCTTCCATCCCCCCTCCTTCCTTTCTTTCCTCCCTTCCTCTTTTCCTTTCTCCCCCTCCTTCTTTCCTTCTTTCCTTCTTTCCTCCCTCCCTCCCTCCTTCCTTTTTTCCTCCCTCCCTCCTTTCCTTCCATCCTTCCTTCCTTCTTCCTCCCTTCCTTCCTTCCTTTTTTCGTCCATCCTTCCTTCCATCCTTCCTTCCTTCTTCCTCCCTTCCATCCTTCCTTCTTCCTCCCTCCCTTCCTTCCTTGACTCGAGGACAACAGGAGGGTTAAAGCCTTTCTTAAACCCAGAGATGTTTTTTTTTTTTATCTTCTTCAACATTTAATAGGAGGCTTCTCTGTACGCTCAAGGCTGAGATTAATACAGAACTGGGTTAATACAATATGCATTTTTTATTGCATCAGCTCCACTTAAGAGAATTGGACTGTCCCAAACCACTTTACTCCTTATTTTCATTGTGTCCTTTTTTCTTATTCAACACCCTTAAGATTTGGAAACTTTCATTCAGAAGCAGAAGTTTGTTTGCCCCTTTAAAAAAAAAAAAAAATGGCTTTAAATTTCAAATACATTAAATTTGGCTTTGAATTTTCCTTTAACTTTGCAGATACTCTCAAAAAAAAAAGAAAAAAGGGGGGAAATAAATAAAGGAGGATGACAGATGACAGATGACAGACCCTCCACAGTGGGAGAGCAGTAGATGGCGCCAAGATACCCGCTAAAAAAAAAAAGGAGCTGACTTTTAACCATTCTCTCCACCCTCCCCTCCCTCCCTTCTTCCCCCTCCCTCCTTTTTTTTTTTCTTTTCTTCCCTCCTTTCTGTGATTCATCCATCCCTGACAAAGCCTCGGTGCTACTGTTACACGCCCAGGGCACAACTCTTGTCTGGCCTCATTAAAAGATCAAGACAAATCTTAGCAACAGTTAATAAATCTTCAGGGCAAAAAAAGATCTCTCTCTCTCTCTTTCTTTTTTTTTTCTTCACTCCACCATGCGAGTTCATCTGTTATGCTCTTTGGTCCTCTTTTAGAAGTCTGTGAATAAAATAAAATAAAAAAAACAACAAAAAAACTGCAACAAAGAGTCCGTTGCCGCGGTAGATCGCAGGATTCAGAAGAGTTTTTTTTTTTTTATCAATTGATTTTATTTTTTGACTCACCGGCCATCTGCTGGATCCCGCTGAAGGCTCCTAGGTTACTGGAGGAGGTTGCCTGCTGAAGCAACTGATGGCAAGAAAGGAAAAGAAAGAGACAGAAAGAGACAGAGAGGAAAGAGGAGAGACAAAAAGAACAAGAGGAACAGTGTGAGTTGGGTGGAAAAGGCTTAACACATGTCTATAAAACGCTACGTAGAGAGAAAAAGCTCCCAATGAGTGATTTAGCAAACGTGGGTCTTTGCATCAGTGCTCGATGAGTAAATGAGCTGTTAATGTAGTTTGATCTGTCTGCTCTAAAAAAGCCAGCGCTGTTTGTATTCCGCCATGATTCTCGCAGACAAGTTGAGCATGAAAGCTCTAATCTAGCTGACTAATTAGATTCCCAAAAAAACAAAAGTGGAATACTGATGCTGTCAAAAAGAAAAAAAAAAGAAGAAGAAGAAGAAGAAGAAATTCATCCTTCAAAGACTTGAATTAACAGCAAATTAACATCTTGTTTCTATTGTGTGTGTGTGTGTGTGTGTGTGTGTGTGTGTGTGTGTGTGTGTGTGTGTGTGTGTGTGTGTGTGTGTGTGTGTGTGTGTGTGTGTAGAATAGAGCTTAATCTTTTCATAACAGTAAAAGAAAGAGGATTGAAAGAGCAGACAAATATGGGTGCCCAATTCAAAATTCACAAAACACTTTTTTCTTTTTTATCTCCCAGTTTTTACCCCCCGCCCTCCTCCTCCCCCTATCTTCTCCCTCCCTCCAAAAATAAATCAATATCCAGTAAAAGGAGGGATGTTTGCCTGAGCTCTGTTCTCCCTCTTTGCAAAGACAGGTGCAAATTACACTTAAGATCAAACAAATTGAGAAAGATGTGTATTTTAAAGGGGGGAGGGAAGAAAAGAAGAAGTGAGGGGGAGGATGGAGAGGGAGGGGGAGGGGTTGTTAATTTAAAAAAAGTGAAAAGCAATGAGCAAAAAAAAGCCAAAACTTGAAGAGGTGAGGAGGCCTGAGAGTGACGAGGAACAGGGGGACGTCCAGGAGAGATGAAGAGGGGTGGAGGATGAGGAGAGGAAGAAAATGAGATTTCTGAACCTGGTTTAAAACTAAAAAGATGCTCAGATGCTGCAGTGGGGTTTCTCCATACTGTCCCAAATCAGCTTGTTTAATACAACAGAAAGACCTAGGACACAATTAGTGAATAAAAAAGAAATATTCACTCATTATTATTATTAGTATTATTATTAGTATTATTATTATCATAGTCTCCAAATATGCAGAATAATACAGAAGTCCAATGAGAGTAAAGCCTGTCTCCTGCAAATACCAAATCAGGTTTATAATAGGAAGGAAAAGTAATTATAATATAATAGTAAGACTTTTTTTATGTGCATTAGCAAATATTTGTCTATAAAGTTCAACATTCATGCACTGTAAATAAGTCATACAGTAGGTGGATGGACTGTAAATACTATTATTAAAACACTTTGGTTAAAGGAAGTGAAAACATCCTCTTTTATTTTGGTGACTTTTGACTTTTCCCAGTATTTAACCAATATGCATCATTTCCACCTGAAGTTTAACAAAGTGCTTTAAGTTTAAATAACCATAAACACATAAATAATAGTTTAGTTGCTACATATTGACTGTATTGTCCTAATTTTTAACTTGTGTGTGTTTTTAAATCTCTTAATTCTAGTATTGGTTTAAAAAGGTATTAAGGATTTGGTCTTTCTCTATTGCTGTTTTCATTCTTGTATATTATATTGTGTATCAGATACAGTAATTGCATTGGTAATATCTTTGCACTGTCACTTTTTGCACTAACCCTAACCCTTTCTTTGCATATGTATGTGTGTATGTGTGTATCATATGAGCTCCTGGATGCCTTCATTTCCTTCAGGATGAATAAAATATCTATTGTAGACAAAAGTCAGTGAAAGGTTCACCTGATATGTAACATTACGAGTCATATTTTTTCCTCATTGTGCTGCTTTAAAACCTAAATAACACGTAGGTAATGTGTGTAAATATGTAAATATAGAAATAAGGTGAATATAAGAGAGTTTATGATTTAACTCAGCTACACATGAGACTTTCAGTGCTCTACAAATTAGTAGAATATAAATATAATTTCTAGGAGGCAGAGATATAACAAGCTAAAAATAAACCATATTGATTTTTTGGTGTTTTTGGTGGTCTGATCAGAAACAGGATTAACAAAACATGATGATGAGATGTTCTCTAATTACTGTAGATTACAGTTTGTTGTCTCTGGCTTTCTGTAGAATAGACAACTCCTAAAAAATCCAACACTAAATTTAAAAAAACTCTTTTATTCTTTCTTACATTGGCAGCTTCATCTGTATTATCTTGCCTTTAAAATTTGAAACTTCCTACACTTCATTCCTTCAAATGTTTTAGCTTTTTTTTTTTTTGGGGGGGGGTTTGAACATAAACTAATATCTTCTAGCAGAAACCTCATTTTCTCATCATACCACAAATCCAACGACGAGGATGATGGAGGAGAGGAGCGATGGCAGGGTTAAAGGAGGAATTAAAGAACAAAAAAAAAATACAAAAAAGGGTGGAGGAAGAAACAAGAGGCCTGGTGGGGATTTTTTTTTTTATGTTTTTTGGTGGGGGCACTGACTGCGGTGGCGGTGGCCATGGGGCTGCAGTAAGGGGTGGAGGAGGAGGTGATGGTGCAGGTGGGCGACGCGGCGGCTCTCCTTACAGCCAGATACTGCGGAGTGAGTCCGCCCAGGCCCGTCAGGCTCCCCCAGGTGGTCGCACTGTTGAGCTGCTGCATCTGCTGCGCCAGCTGCTGCTGCAGACGCCGCTGCTCCTTGTCCTTCTGCGTGTCGGCGAACTTCACCACGATGGGGGACGAGCAGCCCTGCAGGGAGGAGGAGAGGAAGAGGAGGAGGAAGAGGAGGGGGAGGGGAGGAGAGGGGAGAAAAAAGAGAGAAGACAGTTGAATAGATGACAAGGAGATAAAAGGAGAAGAGAGTAAAAACAAAAGGAGAGAAGAGGAGATAAGAAGGAGGCGAGAGAAGTAAAGAGGAGAGAGGTTGGATGAGAAGATGAGAGGAGGAGAGGAAGAGAGGAGAAGAGATAAGGAAAAAAGAGAGAAGGTGGTGGAATGGATGAAAAAGAGATAAAAGGAGAAGAGAGTAAAACAAAAGGAGAGAAGAGGAGAAAGAAAAAGGGAAAGAGGAAGAGGAGATGAGAGAATTAAAGAGGAGAGAGGTTGGTTGAGAAGATGTGAAGAGGAGACGAGGGGAGAGGAGAGGAGAACAGGAGAGAAGGAGTTATAGATGGAGAAGAGAGGAATAAAAAGAGAGTAGGAGAGGGGAGAGAAAAAATGAAAAGAAGAACAGAAGATGAGATGAAAGGAGAGGAGAGGAGAAATGACAAGAAAGAGTAGAAGTTGGATGAGAAGAGGGGAGGGGAAAAGAAAAGAAGAATCCAGGAAGAGGAAAATTAGGAGCAAAAGGGAAGAGAGAGAAGGATGAGAGAAGTAAAAGAGTAAAGAAAAGCAGAACAGAAATGTAAAGAAAAGGGAAAGTTGAAGAAAAAGAAAAGAGGAAAAAGAAAAGAGGAGAGAAAAGGAGAGTCAGTTTTTCTATTTTTTTGCTTACTAACACTCTTAATAAAGTCCAGAAAGGCAGATAAACGCACAACTTTCTCTTCTTCTACTCTCAATTAAAACTGCTTTGTAAAACTCTCACAGACACACACACACACACACACAGTGACACAGGACACACATACACACACACACACACTAACACACACACACACACACACTCAGAGTCACACAGGAAACTTGACTCTAAAGCCAGTGGGGCTTTCTTCTTTCCCCCACAAGGGCTTCAGTTATCTCCGAGTCCAGAACGGTTTCACCAGAAACAGATTTCCCGAGTTCTCCAACTATTTCATCATCTCATATGAAGAGAGACTCGATGTGTGTGTGTGTGTAAGTTAGTGTGTGTAAAAGAGAAAGAGAGAGAACGACTGAAAAGAAAGACGAAAGAGAGAGAGAGAGATATTAGGATGACCAAAAAAAAAAAGAAAAAAAAGAAAGAGAGAGAGGTTGAAAGGGCAAGAGGAAGATTTAGAGATTTGGACGAACATAAGAGGTGTGTCTAATTGACTAAATTTCTATTCCACAGAGGTGTAGTGTGTGTGTGTGTGTGTGTGTGTGTGTGTGTGTGTGTGTGTGTGTAGGTGTGTGTGACATGAATGAACTGACTCAAGGTAGGTAACATATTGGACATCCAGGACACACACTTACTAACAACTACATGAAAGAAACAGAGAGAGAGGGAGGGAGGGAGAGAGGGAGGGAGAGAGAGAGAGAGAGAGAGAGAGAGAGAGAGACATAGGGAGAGAGAGAGAGAGACACTGAGAGAGAGAGAGAGAGAGAGACAGAGACAGAGAGAGACACTGAGAGAGAGAGACAGAGAGAGAGACACTGAGAGAGAGAGATAGAGAGAAACACACACAGAGAGAAAGAGAGAGAGAGAGAGAGAGAGAGAGAGAGAGAGAGAGAGAGAACCCCAAAACACAACAATCCTGAAATCTCCAGGTGGAAGTTGCAACGATTCATAATCTATCACACCACACCATAAGTCACACGCCGCAATCAAAGCCTAACTAGGGGCAAATCCGCTGGAAACAAAAGGCAGTCTGCCAGAGGAGAAGAAAAAAAAAAAACCTTTTGATTGAAACATTTAGTTTGAGGCACGATCGGCGCTCTGCGGGAACAGAGGGGAGGGGGAGAGGCGAGGGGAGCGGAGGGATTTGGCTACTTTTACAGCTAGTGCGACAAAGCAGAGCTGGGAGCTGTGCTAGTATGTTAAAAGTCTATGTGTGTGTGTGTGTGTGTGTGTGTGTGTGTGTGTGTGTGTGTGTGTGTGTGTGTGTGTGTGTGTGTGTGTGTGTGTGTGTGTGTGTGTGTGACAGGTGTGAGAGATCAGTGCAAACGGTGTAAAATCCCAGGAAGGAAGGAAGGAAGGAAGGAAGGAAATGAGGGCGGAAGGAAGAAAGGAAGGAAGCAAGCAAGCAAGGAAGGATGGAAGAAGGAAGGAAAGGAGGAAGGAAATGAGGGAGAAAGGAAGGAAGGAAGGAAGGAAGGAAAGGAGTAAGGAGGGAGGGAGGAAGGAAGGAAGGAAGCAAGCAAGGAAGGAAGGATGGAAGGAAGTGAGGAAAGAGGGAGGGAGGAAGGAGGGAGGGAGGGAGGAAATAAGGAAGGAAGGAAGGGAGGAAAGGAGGGAGGAAGGAAGGAAGCAAGGAAGGGTGGAAGGAAGTGAGGAAAGAACCGGCCAGCCGAGAGGTCCAATCCGGCCCAGTTACATTCTTCCTCTTTTCCTCCCTTCCATCCTTCCTTTCATCTGTCCTTCTTCCCTTCCTTCCTTCCCTTCTTCCCCTCCTTCCTTCCTTCCTTCCCTTCTTCCCTTCCTTCCATCCTTCCATCCTTCCATCCTTCCTTACATCTTTCATTCCTTCCTTCCGATCTTCCCCTCCTTCCTTCCTTCTTCCTTCCTTCCTTCCTTCCTTCCTTCCTTCCTTACTGAAAATGAGTTTGACACCCCTGCCCTAAAGATTTCCACATTGTGCTGAAACATGCTAGATAACGGCATTTCTGTGCAGCTTTAATTATCAAGGAAATTAGAATACTGCGTTCGTGACAATGCTAAAAGTGTGTAAATAAAAGGAGTGAGAACAGCCTGAGGTTCAGACGATTTATCATTAGAGCAGCTGCTGCTATAATTCAGCTGTCATTAATTAAAAATAAAAAAGAAACAACTTCATGTTTTTAACCCTCCTGTTGTCCGAGGAAGGAAGGAAGGAATGACGAAGGAAGGAGGGAAGGAGGAAGGAATGAGGAAGGGAGGGAAGAAGGGAGAAAAGAAGGAAGGAAGGAGGAAGGAAGGAGGAAGGGAGGGAAGAAGGCAGGAATGAGGAAGGAAGGAATGAGGATGGAAGGAAGGAAGGAGGGACAGAAGGAAGGAAGGACGGAAGGAAGGAATGAGGATGGAAGGAAGGAAGGAGGGACAGAAGGAAGGAAGGAAGGAAGGAAGGAAGGAGGGATGGAGGAAAAGAGGATGGAAGGAAGGAGAGAACGAAGGAATGAAGGAAGGAAGGAAGGAAGGAAAGAAAGGAGTAAGGAGGGAGGGAGGAAGGAAGTATGGAAGGAGGAGAGAGAAAAGAAAGAGGGGAGATAGGGAAGAACGAAGGAAAAATTAAAGAAAGAGGAAGGAAGGAAAGAAAGAAAGAAGGAACAGTCAAAAGAGATGGGGTCAATTTGACCCGGCAGGACGACAGGAGGGTTAACAGTGTACCTGTAGGTTTGAATGTGTGTGTGTGTGTGTGTGTGTGAGCAGACAATCACTCCTCCTCTGTGGGCTTGAGAAGAGGAGGAAGAGGAGGAGGGAGAGGAGGAAGGGGGGAGGAGGGGGGGTTGATGGACTTTGTCAGCTGAATGAGCATGTCTCCTGTCTTGACGGCAGCTTGGGCCATATTTACTGCGTCTCTCCACCAGTCATTTTCCCCTCTTTATTCTGACCGGCGACAGATAAAAGAGAGGAGACGATAGACGATGGGGGAGAATTGCATTCGGAGGGAGAGTGTCAAGTCTAGAGGCCTCGCCGCCGCCGCTGCAGTCGATTCCCCTCGAGACGGGAGCTCCCTATCCCTCTCTGCTAAATATCTCATTACTCCAGCTGACACCCAGCGAGCGAGGGGAAATGCAGCCCAGAATGAGAGTCCTGCCCTGGGAGAGGCGGGCCGAGATCCAGGGGGGGCAAGATCCAGGGGGGGGGGGGGCTTTACGTACGTCTACCTGAAAACTAGCTGCACTTTAACCCTCCTGTTATCCTCCCGGGTCAAGGAAGGAAGGGAGGAAGAAGGAAGGAAGGAAGAAAGGAAGGAAGGAGGGAGTCTTCCTCCCGGGTCAAATTGACCCCGTCTGTTCTGACTGTTCCTTCTTTCCTTTCCTACCCCCCCTACCTTCTTTCTTTCCTTTCCTCCTTTCTTTCCTTCCTTCTTCCTTCCATCTTTCCTTCCTTCCGTCCATCTTTCCCTCCTTCCTTCCTCCCTTCCTCCTTCCATCCTTCCATCTTTCCTTTCTTGCTTCTTCCTTCTTCCTTCCTTCCCTTCCTTCCCTTCCTTCCTCCCTCCCTCCCTCCCTCCCTTCCTTCCTTCCTTCTATCCATCCCTTTCTTCCCTCCTTCCTTCCTCCCTTCTTTCTTCCTTTCTTCCTCCCTTCCATCATTCCTTCCGTCTTTCCTTCTTTCCTTCCATCATTCTTTCCCTCCCTCCTTCCTTCCTTCCTTCCCTTCCTTCCTTCCTTCCTTCCCTTCCTCCCTTCCCTTCCTTCCTTCCTTCCTCCCTTCCCTTCCTTCCTTCCTCCCTTTTTCCATCTTTTCTTCCTCCCTTCCATCATTCCTTCCTTCCTTCCTCGCTTCCCATCTTCCCTTTCCTTCCTTCCTCCCTTCCTTCCTTGACTCCAGGACAACAGGGCGGTTAAAGCAACACACTGAGGTTTTAATACGACTCTCGGTCTGCCGTCGTCGGTCAACTTTGACCCCTTAAATGATGAGAACATGTGGCGGTAAGAAGTGTCAGCTCCTGCCATCTGCTGCTTCCGCTCAGAGAAACAAATCACCATTGATTTTACTTCAGGGGGATTTTTAATAATTCATCATAGATTAGTAATAGCTTGAACTGTCATATATCAAACAGTGTCTGACTGTAGAGCTAATGAGCCGAAAAAGTGATATGAAACAAAAGAGCAAGGGAAGCCATGCGTTTTCACATTGTAGATCCTTTACTTTTAGCTTTACTTTGTGCTTTCTTTCTTTCTTTTTTTTCTTTTTTCTTTTTAAAGATTTATTTTTGCCTTTATTTGAGAGTAGATGGCATACAGGCCAAAAGGAAACAGGAGGAATGACTTACTGTAATTGAACCAGGGACACTTTCATTATACGGCATGCACAGTAACCATACGGGCTTCCTTCCTTCCTTCCTTCCTTCCTTCCTTCCTTCCCTCCTTCCTTCCTTCCTTCCTTCCTTCCTTCCTTCCTTCCTTCCTTCCTTCCTTCCTTCCTTCCTTCCTTCCTTCCTTCCTTCCTTCCTTCCTTCCTTCCCTCCCTCCTTCCTTCCTTCCTTCCTTCCTTCCTTCCTTCCTTCCTTCCTTCCTTCCTTCCTTCCTCCCTTCCTTTGGCCTTTCCTTCATTTTCCTCCCTTCCTCTCTCCTTCTCTCTTTCTTTCCTCCCCCTACCTTCCTCCTTCCTTCCTTCCTTTTTTCCTTTCTCCCTCCTACCTTCCTTCCTTCCTTCCTCTCTCCCCCGCCCCCTCCTAACCTTAACCCTAACCCTAACCCTCTTTCTTTCCTCCCCCTACATTCCTCCTGCTCCTTTCCTTCCTGCTCATTTCCTTCTTTCCTCTGTCCTTCCTTCCTTCCTCTTTTCCTTTCTCCCTCCTACCTTTCTTACTTTCTTCCTTCCTTCCTCTCTCCTTCTCTCTCCCCCCCACCTTCCTCCTTTCCTCTGTCCTTCCTTCCTCCTTTCCTCCCTCCCTCCTTTCCTTCCTTCGTCCTCATCTTCAAGATTTATTTTTGCCTTTATTTGAGAGTAGATGGCATACAGGCCAAAAGGAAACAGGAGGAATGACTTACTGTAATTGAACCAGGGACACTTTCATTATACGGCATGCACAGTAACCATACGGATACCGAGGAGCTCCATCAAAACACCATTTTAACTGTATTTACGGTCCGCACTTTTATCAGAAATAGCAATTAAAGGTGCAGTGTGTAGAATTTAGTAGCATTTAGCAGGACGGATTTGGCACTAATGGAATAAATTGAACCTGGAAATAAGATTGGTTGTGTTTTCTGTAGCTTAGACCATCTACATAGGGAGCCTACCATGCTGCCTCATCATCATCTTCTTCATCATCATCATCATCATCATCATGATGTACGGTAGCCCAGAATGGACAAACCAAACACTGGCTCTAGATCGTCAAGACAAGGCAAGACAGCTTAACAGTAAAGAATCTTTCCTCCCTCCCTTCCTTCCTCCCTCCCTCCCTCCCTCCCTTCCTTCCTTCCTTCCTCCCTTCCTTCCTCTCTCCTTCTCTCTTTCTTTCCTCCCCATACTTTCCTCCTCTCCTTCTTTCCTCTGTCCTTCCTTCCTCTTTTCCTTTCTCCCTCCTACCTTCCTTCCTTCTTTCATTCCTCCCTCCTTCTCTCTTTCTTTCCTCCTCCTACCTTCCTCCTTTCCTTCTTTCCTCTGTCCTTCCTTCCTTCCTTCCTCTTTTCCTTTGTCCTTTCCTTCCTTCCTTCCTCTCTCCTTCTCTCTTTATTTCCTCCCCCTACCTTCCTCTTCTCCTTCTTTCCTCTGTCCTTCCTTCCTTCCTCTCTCTTTTCCTTTCTCCCTCCTACCTTCCTTCCTTCTTTCATTCCTCTCTCCTTCTCTCTTTCTTTCCTCCTCCTACCTTCCTCCTTTCCTGTCCTTCCTTCCTCTTTTCCTTTGTCCTTTCCTTCCTTCTTCCTCCCTTCCTTCCTTCCTTTCTCCTTTCTCCTTTCTCCCTCCTTCCTCCCTTTGTCCTCATCTTCATGATAAGACAACTGTAATTTTCTGCATGTTTTGGAGTAATGGGCTTGGGTGCAATTATACCTCAAGCTGTGTAAAAACTTTTGAACAGAAGAAAGAAGAAGAGGACAACATGATGACATCACCTCCCAAACGGCACCCAAATCTTTCATGAGTCCCACGTAGATTGTTTTAACATTTAAGAAAACACAAAATGTATTAATAACAAATGACTCATATTATCCAACATGAGAATACTAATTTATATTTTGCTATTTTGCTTTAGATGTTTTTTTTTAAATTCATATATTATTGCAATATCTCGCTGTTGGTGGTGCAGCACTGATTTATTTTTGAAACTATTTCAGGAGAGATTTTTTAGCTCTCCCAACTTTCACATCTTAAGAAAAGAAAAAAAAAAAAAAAAAAGAAGCGCTCGGAGTCTCACAGGAACCTTTCTCACCAGGAGACGTTTCTACAGGGAAAACACTCCTTTCTGAAGTGTTATTTTTTGCCTGTTTCTCACATTTTCAGATGAATCTCCGGCAGGAAAACGCCAACACTTACACTTACATCGCATTTCTTCACAGCGTAAATATACACCATCAAATTTGGATCATTTTACCCTCCTGTCGTCCTCCCGGGTCAGTCAGAACCCTCTGTTCAGATTGTTCCTTCTTTCCTTTCCTCCCCCCTACCTTCCTGCCTTCCTTCTTCCTTCCTTCCATCTTTCCTGCCTTCCTTCCTTCCTTACTTCCTTATTTCTTTCCATCCTTCCGTCTTTGCGTCTTTCCTTCCTTCCTCATTTCCTTCCTTCTTCCTTCCGTCCATCTTTCCTGCCTTCCTTCCTTACTTACTTCTTTCCATCCTTCCTTCCGTCTTTCCTTCCTACCTCCTTTCCTTCTTTCGTCCTCCCTTCCATCATTCCTTCCCTCCTTCCTTCCTCCCTTCCTTTCCTTCCTTCGTCCTCCCTTCCATCATTCCTTCCTTCCTTCCTTCCTTCCGTCTTTCCTTCCTTTCCTTTCCTTTCCTTTCCTTTCCCTTCCTTCCTTCCTTCTTCCTCCCTTCCATCATTCCATCTTTCCATCCTACGGCCTTTGCTTCCTTCCTTCCTCCTTTGCTTCCTTCCTTCCTCCTTTCCTTCCTTCCTTCCTTCCTTCCTTCCTTGACTCGAGGACAACAGGAGGGTTAAGACTGACATAAGGTTGATTTTGATTCATTCAACAGGTAAAACGTCCCTCTTGAACTGTTCTCCCCTGCCTGCAGTGTTGTATATCTACTGTATCATAAGTCAAACTGTGTGATGAGACATGTTTGATGACATCGCCTCTACACCTGTGATTGACAGGCGGGTCTGCGTAGGTTGACATCCTTGACTGACAACTTATAGTCTAAAAATGATCCTGCAGACAGAAAAAAATAAGCACCTGGTTTAATTATGGTATCCAAATTTATAATTATGTAATTGCAGCATATGGAACATGCTGTCATGCTGTGAGAACACACCTCAGCACCTGCTTGAGCCTGTGATTTCACCTCCGAACACTGAAACTCACAAAACTTTATATGTAGAAGTTACAGACTTGTGATCGACTCAACCGGGAGTTCAATCACTTAAAGTGGCCAAAAGAAAGCATTAGCACATTAGCATTATTAGCACAGTAGCACATTCAAAAGAGCTTTATATCAATCATACTTATCATTAAAAGTAACAACTGATTTCAAGCTTAAAATAAGATCAATAAAATCTAAGAGTGAAACCAAAGTGGAGACAAAAGTTCCTCCTCTTCTCTCGATGCTCAACGCCTCGTCTTGACTCAGTAGACTCATCATTCGAGGCTTTTGTGCGTAACGTGTTTGTGCGGATGACAGGCTTTTTAAAAAAAATACCCCAGCACCGAGCAAGAAGTTGGACTCGTGGCGTGCAAATTCCTTCAGTTCACTTCCTTCATGCTCGTGTTTCCCTATTAGTCGTGGAATATCACATGCTCTGACATTTAAAGGCAATGCGTTATGAGTGATAAATAAATGAGATGGAGACGCTTCAGAGCACATAAACTCTCTTGAAATCTATGAGAGATTGATTTTCAAGGTAAACGGACCGGAGCTTATAAGTTCAGCTTGCGTGTGTGTGTGTGTGTGTGTGTGTGTGTGTGTGTGTGTGTGTGTGTGTGTGTGTGTGTGTGTGTGTGTGTGTGTGTGTATCTTAAGCATTTTTAGGGGGGAGGAAGTCATGTGTAATGTTCTCTTCACGCTTGTCTCATAAAGTTGGCGAAGAAGAGAACAGAGTCAGGGTTATTAACCCTCCTGTTGTCCTCGAGTCAAAGAAGGAAGGAAGGAAGGAAGGAAAGGAGGAAGGAAAGGAGGAAGGAAGGAAGGAAGGAAGGAAGGAAGGAAGGAAGAAAGAAAGGAAGAAAGGAAGAAAAGAAGGAAGGAAGAAAGGAAGGAAGGAAACAAGAAGGAAAGGAGGAAGGAAGGAATGACGGAAGGAAGGAAGGAATGATGGAAGGGAGGAAAGAAAGATGGAAGGGCGGAAGGATGGAAGGAAGGAATGATGGAATGGAGGAAGGAAGGAGGGAAGGAAAGAAGGAATGATGAAGGGAGGAAGAAAGAAGGAAAGGAGGAAGGAAGGAAAGACGCAAAGACGGAAGGATGGAAAGAAGTAATGAAGGAAGGAAGGAAGGAAAGATGGAAGGAAGGAAAGAAAGGAGGGAGGAAGAAAGGAAGGGAAGGACGGAGGAAAGGAAAGAAGGAACAGTCAGAACAGGCGGGGTCAATTTGACCCGGGAGGACGACGAGGCACGAGGGTTAAGGAGAAGTGGACCAGTTACAATCCAGATAAATAGACTTTGTGTTCATTAATAAATAGAAATAGAAACTTTGCCACGTTTAGTCTCTTTTTAAAGACATATTTGATCACATTATTGCTATTTTCATCATGCATGTATAAGCTGCAGTGACAAAAACATCACTAACAGTTAATAAAAGATATGTCCTTGCACTTTTGATCCCAGAGAAACATGCATAAATTAACAGGTTAGATTGACTGGTTTGATGTATGGAATGCTCCAGTTACCATGACGATAAGTACAGTACTGTATATATCATAGAGGATATACAGTATATACCAAGACACACACACACTTAGTTGGCATTTTACTGGCAGTAATGTGTCTTCATTAAGATAATATTTAAGTCATTCCAGGTGGACAAAATAACAGAAACACCTCTCAGTATAACACAATACAACTAAACAAACTCCAGCCTCTAAAATGACCATAAAGTTGAAGCATTACCTCTCAACTTTAGCTCAAATGTACCATTATAAGCTCTATGAATGTAGGATTTAATGCATTACGCTAGGTGTTATCTAATACTGGCAACTAGGAGAATACACCGATACAGTATACGGACGTAAATAAACAGCCTTTTGTCAGATGGCCCATTGAAGCTATTTCCTTTTGTGTAGTAAATCTGAGGTTGCATTCAGACATTTTTACACCCATACACAACTGACTTGCAAAGGCTTTACATCACACACTGGCTACGACTCCCTCTCTTTATGTGGCTGCGGCTCAGAGGGTTCGTCCACTAATCAAAAGGTCGGCAGTTTGATCGCCGGCTCTTCCACAGTCCGCATGTCAAAGTATCCCTCGGCCAAGATACCGAACCCCAAATTGCTCCCAATTGCTGTGTGATTGTGTGTGTGTGTGTGTGTGTGTATGGGTGAGTGAGCATTAGAAACACTGTAAAGCACTTTGGATAAAAAGCGCTATATTGCTCCCGATGAGCAGGTTGGCACCATACTCGCTAGCCTCTGCCATCAGTGTGTGTAAATGTGTGTGTGTGTGTGTGTGTGTGTGTGTGTGTGTGTGTGTGTGTGTGTGTGAATGGCTTTGAATGGTCAGTAGAGTGTCTAGAAAACATATGGGATCATTCATCCTTATATGAATCAGCCTCTGATTAACCTCATCTAATATTTCTCTTTTGCACTATCACTCTTTCTGTATCTGTCTCCTCTCTTCAGTGAAGTTGACAGATGTGTTTGTTCGCTCTTTAAACAGACACTCTGTTTTTTCTCATGCTCTACTTAAGCTCTTGTCTAAATGCGCTTGAACAATTGTGCATTTATGGATGGGGGTTTGTATATATATATATATATGTGTGTGTGTGTGTGTGTGTGTTTGTGCATTTAGGGCAGGATAATGTGCAACGTGGGTCTCCAGTGTCATGTTGGAAAAAAAAAAGAGAAAGAGAGAGAAAAAGAGAGAGAGAGAAGGCGGAAACAGAAATCAGTGTTGATGGGATGTGGCACAGGAGGGAGCTGAGAGCTAAATGAGTTTTTATAAAGGGAGTGAATAATGTAAAGCACAAATCAACACAAATACAACACAATGAAGCCGACCCACTTCTTCTTCTTCTCCTCTGCTTCCTGCACGCCCGTGTGTCTTTAGTGGTTCGACAGTGAATTACCTGTCTCGCTCATATCGCCTTTCATTATGGCCTGACATTCACTGAGCACGTGTGTATTATGTATGTGTGTGTGTATGTGTGTGTGTGTGCCAGTCAGTGAGTGTGTGTACCTGAATGTCACAGCGTAATGAGAATGGATATGACAGTGACAGGGCCATCAACGAATGCAGCACCCCGGCTGCTCTCTCCCTTTTCTCCTTGTGACATGTGGCGCGTACGTGCCCGGGAAGAACACACACACACACACACACACACACACACACACACACACACACAAGCACACACAAGCACACACACAAGCACACACACCAAGCACACAATCTTGCTCTATCTAAGACAGTGGGGTGCAATTGAGCCAAGACAATAACCAAACTCTATTTACCAGACCTCATTCCCTCATTCGGACACGAAGTAATTACTTTTAAATTGCAAAACTGAGGAACATTAACAAACGGATGCGGCAATTTAGGTCCGCCTGGGGCTAGACAGCTTGTTTTCAAATGGAAATTAAGGTATTTTGCCATTGTCCACTGCAATATCGTTGTGTTATGGTTTAAGGCTTTTTTTTTTTTTCTGCTTCTTCTTCTGTGTGCCAGATAAAAGCGAGAAACACTGGTTGGTCCATTGTGGCGGAGGACTGCTAAGAGCGAGGATAATTCTAGCTTAATACTAGCGCTGTCGGAGGAGAGTGTCACTTCCTCTTCTGAGACAGACAGACATGCTGCTGCTGCTGCTGCTCGGCCATATAAATCAACACAAACCACTGATATTCACAGTGACAACATAAACAGAAAATCCCTACTAGTACACACACGTAGACAGACGGAGGGATCCACCCCCCCCTCCACCCCCGAGTCAGGGTCAGAGCACATCAATAGCAGTCATGATTATCATGATCAGCTCTAATGAGGGGGCTATGGGGGTGAACGCCACTCGTTTTTCTCTTTTTTTTTTCTCCTCTCCCTTTAACACAGCCTGTTATTACCACGTTTTGTCGCTGACTCACACACACACATGTTGTATACCATGTAATTCTCTCCCCAATCACAGTGCTGTCACCCTGCCCTGTCACTGGGGCCTGACAACATTGACAAGCGTGCCCCCCCACCCCTCCTCCTTAAAAAACCCCCCCCTGAGGAACACAAAGGAACTACTGCTGGGTCCCCCCATTACGGTGCTGCCGGGGTCGCTGTGCAGCTGATGAGGTCTGAAACAGCACCTGCACATTGTGGCCTTTATGTCAAAGGTGCTGCTTCTTTTTTTTTCTTCTTTTGGTCACAATTTAGAGACATTGGCAAAACTTTGGGAAATTTGTGACTGAAAAAATTGAAGGTGACAGCGCTGATTTCATCACGAGTCAGCAGAGAGGAAGACGAAAGAAGTCTTTTTCAGACACTAACTTTCTCACATTGCTGACCTTTGTTAAAAGGCTTTTAAAAGTTATATCAAAGTTCGATTTTGGCTTTGCTCTAACATAACAGGACTGTTACAGATACAGCAGCAGCGCCTAAAACTGACCAGAGCCCGTCTATGTGTCACACGTTCAAGACCTGACCCTGCAGAACCCAACCAGTGCTGCAGAATTCGAGATCTGAGTCCAACTTGAAATCAAAGTTATCCAGCTGTGCTCATTCATATCCATAAAATACTGAATATCTGATCTGTTAAACTCTCTTTCCCCTCTTCCTACTATTACATTTCTTAATAATCTACAACTAAAAATAACCAAACTTGAACTCCACCTGAACTGAAACCTTCATGCATCCAAATGACTCAACTTATACTAGAAGGAGCTCTCTAACCCTCTCCTCCACTCTATAAATAGTTTGTATAATATTTTATGCATTACTCTACTTCTATAATATATCATTATAATGCTACCACTGCTACTGCATCAAATCAAATGTTCTAACGTAGATTTTTAACCCCCGTCGAGACAAATTTGTCATTTCAGGCACAAATAAATACAACTGACTTGACTGGAATAGACTCCCTAATAAATAAAATGCATCATTATTTCCACAGATTACAGATGATTTGTATTTTGTTGGCCATCACTGTTATAATTTGATCTGTCTTTTTTTGGACTTTTGGAAATAATTCAAAACTGCAAAAACCTACGATAATAATAATAATATGATACATTTATTACACTCAGTCTCATAATATCTCTCTGCGTATTAACCTTGTGATGCTTTAGCCTTTATGTTTATGTGATGACATTCAATTCAGACTTAAGAGGTGTTGGAAAGTGTGACAGAAATATTACTAGGTCCCCTACTGTACCTTTAGCGAGTGGTGAAGTCTTGACTTTTATGGACTTTTATGGAAATGTGACTCAGGAGCTTATTCAAACATGAGACATATTCAATTACCGGCACATTTTTACAGAGTGTAGTGGATGTATAAAAAAAAAACGGAGCCAGAGAAGGAGAGAGAGAGAGAGGAGAGAGAAGTTGAAGAAAGGGCAAGAGTACAGTACCTCCATAGTCTGAGACTGGTGCATGGCTTTGATTGCATTCTGTGCCATAGCTCTGGTGGAAAACGTGACAAACGCACATCCTGTAGGGAGGGAGGGGGAAAGGGGAGGGATGGAGGGATAGTGGAGGGGGGAAGAGGGAAGGAGGGGGGGGGGGGGGTCAGAAGGGCAGGAAGAGGAGGAGGAGGAGGAAGAGGAGGAAGAGGAGGAGGGAAGACAAGAAAGAACAAAAACAAGACAAAAGGGTTGGACACGTCGTTGTTATAAAAAAACCCAAAACAGACCCAGAACAGAGATTGATACAGAGAACAGCTCACAGGCAGACAACAGTGTTCTCAGTCGCTGTGGAAACAACGGGCAAAAAAAAAAAAAAAAAAAACGAGCACAGTGTCATGACAACCACAAACCCATCTCCGACCCCGTCCCACCTCCTCCTCGAGCGTCCGCAGCCACCGCGGGACATCTGACACAATCACCATCAGGGTTTTTTTTTTTTTTTTAATTATTATTATTTGGTTTGGATTGGCTGTTGATGCCTTCCTCATCTCCCTCCTTCACTCTCCTCCTCCTCCTCATCATCATCTCTTTCTGTCACCATCTTTGATTCTTTTCTTTTTTTTTCTTTCTCTCCTCCTCCTCCACGTCTCGCTCCCACACACTGACCGAATTAGTCATACCTGAATTCACCTGCTCCCCCCCCCCCCCCCCCCCCCTTTCAACAATTGAACAATGTAAATCAGTCTTGAATTTGCATGAAAGCGATTCGAATTCATTTGGGCCAGCATTGTGCGCCTTATTGAGCGCTCCCTCTTTCTCTCTTTTGTCAAACAGGGAAAGCGATGGTGGCGATGGTGGTGGTGGTGGTGGCGGCGGCGGCGGCGGCGATGGAGGTGGTGGCGGGGCGAGGTGGCGAGCTGCGACAAAATATCTGCAGGGGCTCAGGAAGACGGGAACGAGATAGTAAATCACATTAATTCAGTCCACAGACAGACGAAGAAGAAGAAGAAGAAGAAGAAGAAGAAGAAGGAGAAGAAGGAGAAGAAGAAGAGGGGAGAGAGGTGTGGTTGTCATCCTGCGTGACTGACGCTGATTTTAGGGATGCAGGCCTTTAAAGGGGGGGGGGGGTTGGAGTTTGTTATTGGTTGTTTGCAGCCTTTTTTTTTTTTTTTTGGGGGATGATGCAAGGTTGTGTTTGTCTATCTGGTTAGGGAGTGATTAGAGGAGATAATGTGAGAAGTGCTTCAACAACCCCCCAGGCTAATAATATGCTAACAAACTCACCAAGCCATGTTAGTGCAGCCAGGCCTGAACTGATTACACACATGCTCACACACACACACACACACACACACACACAGAAACACACACAGAAACACACACACACACATGTTCAGGTTTGGATGGCTGACTCGTGGCTTGGCTATACAGACAATAGCCGAGGTCATCAGACAGACTCTCTCTGGCTATGTGAGGATGGGATGAGAGTTTAAAAGATAGGTGTTAGGAAGGAAGGATGGATGGATGGATGGAGGGATGGATGGAGGGATAATGCAACAGGGAGCAAAAGCGATTGTGAAAATAAAAGGAGGTGTTGAGGAATAGATGCGATCATTGTCCTCTTGCACCTCTATCAGAGTGACGGATGGGTCACTTTCTCTCCTGTTTGAATCTTTCCTAGAGATCTTGTTCATCTTCCTTTTTTTTTTGAACGTCCACTTCCTGTCTCCTAGAAATGATGTTCATTTACTACTAAATTGTTATATTTCAATCATGTTGCATTGGCTAACATAATGACTCTCTGGATTATGTTTACAGGAAGTGAACGAAGCGCTACATTTATATATATTTATCGCTCTGAAGTCGGAGGGAGAGGGATGGATGGCGTTTTTTTTAGGCATTGAACTAGATACAGGGAGTAAACCCGCAGGCTGAATCAGAGCTGCCTTCACTTTCATTTGAAACGTTTTGACCAACTACAGATCTTTTTTTTTTTTTTCTTTTTTTTTTGTTGCCTGAGGAAGACCTGTACAGTAGTTGGTGTAAATCTTGCAAGTAAAAGTAAATACAGCTTTGATCAGTGTGTATGAGTAGTCTTTGTATCGCAGGTTTAGGCAACAAAAGCACTTACTGGAATACTCAAGTGTTGGAGATTACATTAAATTACAGCTACAAAGGAAGTTACATCTGAAGTCAGACCTTTAAGATTTTACTCAGGAGGGTTTTTTCCTCATTTTTTAAATATTTAACATGATACCGAATACATATATTGCTGTTTTTAATTCTATAGCAGCCATAGAACACAACCTGTATCTATAGCAACCATAGAACATAATCTGTATCTATAGCAACCATAGAACACAATCTGTATCTATAGCAACCATAGAACACAATCTGTATCTGATAGACCTTTAAGATTTTACTCAGGAGGGTTTTTTCCTCATTTTTAATATTTAACATGTTACTGAATACATATATTACTGTTTTTAATTCTTTAAAATCAATATATTTGTTTATATTTAGTAAATAAATCATGATGTGGGCTTATTTGGAGCACACATGGGCTTAAATGGAGTCAAAAGTCTTCAAAATAAAAGCATTGTTGTGTTTTTTTTGTCTTCGTACACTTTAAATGACCCGTGTTTCACTCTTGTGTTTCACTGTTGTTTTCTTGACAACCGACCTCTTGTGGCTGTGAGTATAAAGTCTTTCCTCTCTCTGAAGCAAAAGTAGAAGTGACATGACATCGTTTTAATGGCACCAAACCCTCTTGGGGAGTAATTCAGGGTTATGTGGTTGGAATGGTTCTGTGCACAAAGCATCTAACTTTCATTTGCCAACCTTTCTCTTACCAAACACCAACATTTGTGTATTTTAACCATGAACATAGTCTTTCTATACATTTAAAAATATAGTGTTAGTCGCCTAAATTCAACTAAAGATCAGCCAATGGGGCCATTAGGTGAGAAATGCCCATCTAGACTGTTTCTTTTCTTGATAAAAGAGACGAGAAAGTTTCAAAATAAAAGCACAGGCCAGCACGTAATAATGACAGGCTTTAAAAGTTTTGGCTGCTAAATCTGTATAACATCTTTTAAATCGACTCCATCAAGCAAAAATAGGAGGTGATGCATAGATAAGTTAATCTCAGGCTGTCAAACTGATATGTAGGGTATTCAAAGTCAAAAAGATTGGGACTTTGCTTTAAAAAAAAATCTATTTTAACGTCCTTGGCAACTGTACGTTATAGTTTACTCACCTTTTATACAAAAATACTTCACTGACTTAACTTTACAGAGGCGAGAAAGTAATATAATGAGACTGAAGGTTATCAGATTCTCTAGCGCTGACCTAGTAAACATTTTTATATGTCCTTTACAGTGCCAGTGCTGCTGGTGCTAGCTGGTGTTTTACTGTAGATAGGACATTTTTTTAAAAAAAGGGGTCATTTTTTTTTTCTCCAACTGATTCAGGGGACTGTCTATTTTAGATGGCCCACAAATCTGTCATTTAACTGCTTATTTTCCAAGGAGGAGGTTGCCCCATCCTCTGCTGCCCCAGAAATGCATCACTTCTAGTGGTGGGGGCTTCCATTTGGGTTAGCCCTCCAGACTGGTCTTTAAAAGGGCCTCGATCTATTTATAAGCTGGTCCGCTAACACCGTCATTGGTTGCCATCTAATGGAAACTCCAGGGTCTCTCTCCAATTAGAAGACAGTTTTTAATTTGTCTATTTTTAGCCCAGTTGATCCCATTGATGCCTCTAAATAAAGACCTCCTCCTCCGTGCCTCAGCATTGATTCATTAAATCACCAAAAGCTGATAATAATAATAATAATAATTAAAAAAAAAAATGCTTTTCTGGCTGGTTGTTGGCGGGGGGAGATAGGACGAGGCTTGCTCACTAAAAATACCTCGCGGGCCGCATTCTGTCATCAGTGGAGAACCAAACAGTCCTTTAATGAAAGTAGGGTAGCTCCCCAGGCCCAGCCATCCACTGGTGGTGTGATCCATATTTTATTAATAGCGGGATGGCAGAGCGCTCTTCTGATTGATACTGCGGTTTAATAGAAGCTCAGCAGCACAGCTAGGTGGGACTCAGAGCCCCCCCGGGACTTGCAGGCATGCTGAAATCCTTAAAGGCCTATTTATTTCCAACCTGGTTGAAGCTGTTTATTTACTAGCCAGCATGAAACTAGACTACCAGCATTTCCTGTTTGACTTGCGTCAGCCGTTAAGTGGTTTATATTAGTTCTACAGAAAACGAGGATTTGGCCATCTTGGCGTCTTGAAATATTCATGAGGACAAAAGAGAGGAGCTGAAAAGGGGATGGAAGAAGGAAATGGGGAAGGGAAGGGAAGGGAAAGAGGCCAGTGTAGGGAGAGGAGAAAAAAAAAAGAGGACAAATTGATGCAAGAGAGGATTCTAGGACAGCCAGGGTTGAATAGATAGATACAAGGAAGGGCGGTGCTGTTTGGAGAAGGAACATGGTAGTTTGAAAAGGGTTTGTTTGCTTGTTTGAGGCAAAGACCGGAGCTAGATAGAGAGACAACCTTTAGGAACGAAAGAGAGAGAGAGAGAGAGAGAGAGAGGAAGAGAAAGAGAGAAAGTACATTGAGAAAATCAGACTCAAGTCAACAATTAAACATCCATAACGTCTGACAACCACATATAAAAAATAAAAAAATAAAAAAATATGACCGACAGTTCCACATTAAACCTGTATGACGATGACAGTGACAGCTCGAATGACAGGAGGAGGAAGAGGAGGAAGAGGAAGAGGAGGAGGACAGAGAGTTTTGGGTTTTAAAAGCCCCTCCATCTCCTCAGCACATAGAAACCACAAAGGGAGGGGAGAGGAGGGAGGGAGTGTAAGGAGGGGAGGTAAGGAGTACTAGGGGGGTGGATGATGATGGGTGTTTGAGGTGATAATGGGAAAGGGGTCTCCATGTTACTATGAAAGCTATTTATAGAGGTAGAACAGTCGAGATTGGATCGATCATTAAAAGTGACTGATTTATGATCGAGTACTTGCCAGAACCCCCTGCTCATATGCTGAGTTTATGATCCACTGAAAACGCTGACTTGACTTGAAGCAGTTATTCTACAACTCGGAGCACATCATCAGTCAGGTGTCAACCAAATCAATCGGGTTGACACCTCGTTAATAGGCCTGTTTCTGGTTTCTTAACAAGCCCCTCGGAGCGCTTTGTAATCTAGCCGCAAAGTGCAACAATTACATGAAGCAAAGTATGAGTACATGAGTCGGAAAAGCTTGCTTCCAACTCATGTGTGTGTATATATGTGTGTGTGTGTGTGTGTGTGTGTATATGTGTGTGTGTGTGTGTGTGTGTGTGTGTGTGTACTCAAACCCCTTCTCCAAATCAAATGAAGCAGCAGCGACTTTTAGCTTTTTTTTTTTTTTGAGATGTCGCCACATTTGAGAGTCATGATCAAATTTGCTCCTGTGAGCTCAGATTATTTGCTGTTGTTGCTCGGTGAGTTTGCAGCAGCAGCCTCCCGCCAACTTTCACACAGGCTTTTCTTTTCTTTTCTTCACTTCACAATTATTTAAAAAAAAAATGAGAACGGGGGCCAGCATTACAAGGACTTCATGTGGATTTATCATTTTTAGTTTTGACTGAAATTCGGATTTCTTAAGAGCTGGGCTTTAGGCTGCATTCGGACCAAATCCACCAATCTGGCACTATGACACACATGGGGGGCTTTGGGTGTGTTGGTGTGTACCGTTACTGCTGAGACAATGAAGAATATGATCCAGGAAGTCAATTTGGAGATGCAGATGAATGTATTTAAGCATTTATAAGAAGCCAAAACACAGCACAGCAGTTTGTATTGCTCACGAACTTTGGAAATGTTATCCCACTGCTGCTGGGTTTAATGCACTGCCCCCATTGAAATGAATGGGAGAGGAGAGCGGCCATTTTTCTTTAGACCTCAATATGACTGAAATGTGTCAGTAGCATCGAGTATTAGATATGTCTTAACCTGTTTGATATGATCTTTCAGGATTAACCCTCCTGTCGTCTTCCCGGGTCAAATTGACCCCGTCTTATTCTTCTTTCCTACCTTCCTTCCTTCTTTCCTTTCCTCCCTTCTTCCTTCCTTCCTTTCCTCCCTCCTTTCCTTCCTTCTTTCCTTTCGTCCCTTCCTTCCTTCCTCCCTCCTTTCCTTCCTTCCCTCCTTTCCTTCCTTATTTCTTTCTCCCTTCCTTCTTTCCTCCCTCCCTCCTTCTCTTTCTTTCCTCTGTCCTTCTTTCCTACATTCCTTCCTTCCTTCCTTCCTTCTTTCCTTTCCTCCCTTCTTCCTTCCCTCCTTCCTTCCTCCCTCCTTTCCTCCTTTCGTTCTTTCTTCCTTCTTTCCTTTCCTCCCTTCCTCCCTCCTTTCCTCCCTTCTTCCTTCCTTCCTCCCTCCCTCCCTTCCTTGACTCGAGGACAACAGGAGGGTTAAATAATAGGTTTCTAGTCAGGTGCTGAAATTAACATTAAAAGTTGTTTTTTTTCAAATGTAAGTGATGATGGGTTAGAGTAAAATCCACAGTCCTCATTTTGTTACAAGTTGTACTTAATATTTGTCTAAAACCTACTCTGATGTTTCAGTAGCCTTGAGTTAGTCGAGTCAAGTGGATATCTTCCAAAGTTACTTTCTTTATAGCAGAAATGTCTCTCTTTGTGTTTCCCTGTTGAGCTGTGGTGAAACGATAGTAACGGAAACTGTGAATTTAACACAAAAAAAAGGAAACATATCCACTTGATTTGACCATTATGAATTGGTTCGGATAAAGTTTTGAATCAGGAAAAGAGGACTGTGGATCTTGTCCCACGTTTCCTTTATCTATCCTTTATTTAGAAATTGAATTTAACATTTTAGAACTTCTACAAAGAGTTTTATAGAAAAAGACATTCATATTCCTCAAATAAAAGGTATTATAGAAAGAATGTCTTGGTATTTGGTATTCTTTCAACATTAGATTAAAAAAAAGTAAAATCATACTCAGCTTTACTGCTTTCTTTTGCATTTTCCAAATGTAATAATTTGATATTTTGAGCAATTTGCATCTACTCTCTTGTCTATTTTCTCTTCTTTTTTTCTGCAAAGGCCTTTAAAACTACTAATTTAAGATCTCCTATAAGAAGAGTATGTTACCTGAAGGATGATGATTTTAACCCTCCTGTTGTCCTCAGGTCAAGAAAGGACAGAAGGAAGGACAGGAGGAAGGAAAGAAAGGAGTAAGGAGGAAAAGAGGAAGGTAGTAAGGAGAGAAGGAAGGGAAGAAGGAAAGGAAGGAAGGAAGGAAGGAAGGAAGGAAGGAAGGAAGGAAGGAAGGAAAGAAGGAAGGAAGGAAGGAAAGGAGTAAGGACAAAAAGAGGAAGGAATTTAGGAGAAAAGGAAAGGAAGAAGGAAAGGAGTAAGGACGAAAAGAGGAAGGAATTTAGGAGAGAAGGAAGGGAAGGAGGAAGGAAAGAAAGGAGTAAGGAGGAAAAGAGGAAGGAATTTAGGAGAGAAGGAAGGGAGGAAGGAAGGAGGAAGGAAGGAAAGGAGTAAGAAGGGAGGGAGGAAAGATGGGAGGGAAGAAGGAAGGTAAAATTATAGAAAGAGGGAAGAAGGAAGGAAAGAAGGAACAGTCAAAAGAGATGGGGTCAATTTGACCCGGGAGGACGACAGGAGGGTTAACTCTTTCCTTGATCGATTAAGGAAAAGTATATGGCTGTTACGTATAACTTGGCTTTTGAAATTGAGTTTCCGCTACATGTAACATCGACATCTAAACACATGAAAGCAACAAAAGCAGCGGTTTGTCTCCTGATTTGGACTTCAGGTTCAAAAGAGTCCTCACCCTCACATCGGAAGTATCAACGGGGTTTAGGCCTGGCTTACTGCGAGGCTAAACTGGAACGGCAGGGAGGGTGAAGGATATGAATGGAGGTTAGGAGGTGATATCAAGGGGGGGGGGGGGGCTGAGGCTGAGAGGGGTGGGGAGGGGGGTGGGGGGTAGAAAAAAAAAAGAAGGAGAGAGGGAGAGGAGATATATAGAGCGAAAAAGGAGAAGCATGTATTCACA
This sequence comes from Scomber japonicus, assembly GCF_027409825.1. Lineage (NCBI taxonomy): Eukaryota > Metazoa > Chordata > Actinopteri > Scombriformes > Scombridae > Scomber > Scomber japonicus. Next base: position 21,545,335 of record NC_070600.1, on the reverse strand, counting down.
GTGGCCATGACAGCCTCTAGATGTCGCTCTAATTCACCGGTAGGTATCTACTGTACATCTTAACTTAAACTGACTCTTTTTCTTTTTCAAAACCTTGAAGAAAGTATTCACCATGTTTTCAAGAAGCAGATGGTTGAAAACTGTTTCTGATACAATGATCTGAGTACACAGGATGACATTTAAAAAGCTCAATTTCATTTTTTTTTAAAAGATTGACAAAGAAAAAAAAAAGGTTGGTAAGTAGAAGGTTTAGTTGGTATTTTAAGTATGATGGGTTGTATTTAAAAAAAG
>NC_070600.1:21417219-21544544 GCF_027409825.1 Scomber japonicus | reverse complement strand
GTATAATAGTATATTTTATATCCAATATTAATGTTCTACATCTACCTACTTCTTCTTATTTTTGAATTGAGACTGAGATTGTTCATTGTGTTGAAACCCACAAGGTCTGCAGCTAATGAGTGTCTTCATCATTAGTGACTAATCTAATGTCAGAAAATGATGAAAAATGTTGATCGCTGTTTCCAAAAGATCCATTTAACATCTTTAAATGTTTTGTTTTATCCTGAACAAGAGCTCACACCACAAAGATACTCAGTTTACTGTCATAGAGGACTAAAGAAACCACAAAATTCACTTTGGGAAACTGAAACCAGAGAATTTTGAGTTTTTGGTTGTCATTCATCAGGAAGAAGGCTAAATACCGCTCCAAAGCTAAGCTACATTTTGGCAAGGGAAAAACCGATATAGCCATTTTCAAAGGAGTCTCTTGACCTCTCACCTCAATATATCTGAATGAAAATGGATTCTATGGTTACCCAAAAGTCTCCCCTTTACATACATGTCCACTTTATGCCAATCTCATGCAGTTTTGGGTAAAAACCATGAAGCTTTTCATTGTCAGACCATTCTTTTTAAAACTTGAATTCATAGTATAAACTGACCTATCGTGACCTTTAGGATAATCACAGCCTCATGAAACTTTTTTAACCACAAACTGCACATCTTGAGCTTTCAGAGGATTTATGGCTTTCCTTTCTCTTCTGAGGAATTTCAATGAATAGAAGTGCTCGCCTATCCAGTTGCTGAGGAATGCAGTTCTTACAGAAATCTCTAAATGTCAAAAATTTTTAATACCAAATCACAACATGATTTTTTTTCTATGGTGTTCCTCGAGGTCTTTGTGTCTTAATACAGTATCTTGGAGGGGTTTTTGATCATTTTGATGAGATCTTGATTGGTCAAAAATGGTTTAATCCTGCATCTAATATGTGGAACAGATGTTATCAACCCAAAAATTGCTTAAAAAAAACATAATTGAGCATCATATACAGATTTATGACAAGAAAAATTTGACATACAGAGCAGATCCATTTCAAATTAATCCTCAGGTTCCCAGCTTTCAGATGATGTATACCACTTCTATGTAGCTTATACTGTTGACCTGCTATCTCCCCATAAAGACCCTACCCCCCCCCCTCATCAAAAAAAGGACAAAAATGGAGGTATGATAGAGAGGAGAGGAATGGAAAGGGTTAAAAAATGACTCAAAATGATTAATTAACTATCAAAATACTTGGCAGTTAATTTAATAGTTGTCAGCTAATTAATTAATCGACTAATCGTTGCAGCTCTTGAACGCACCGCCTCTAAAGCAACGACACTTGACACGATCAACTTGATGCCCCGAAACGAAAAAAAGAAAGAACAAAGAAAAAAGAACAAAAGAGCCGAAGCAAAGCGAAATGAACAGAAGTAAAAAAAAAAGACAATAAGAGCTTCGACAGAAACAGAAAAAAAAAAAAAAAATGAAACGTGGAAAAATGGAACGAGACAGAACAAACCGGGCAATCAAACGAATCAGTCAAAAAGAAAAGAAGGAAAGAAAAAGAAAAGAGACAGTGGAGGGGGAGAGAAATGAAGACAGACAGAGTTCATGTATTTCATCATGCCATCTGCGACGCTCTGATCAATGTCTCATTATCACTTCAACACCGACTGCTCGCTGAGACTCTCCAGCTTGTCCTCTCTCACCCTCTTCCTCCCTCTCCCTCTCTCTCCACCTCTCCTCCTCCTCTTCCTCCTTCTTCTATCCCTCTATCCCTCTATCCCTCTATCCCTCTATCCTCCTCCTCCTCATCTCTCCCTCATGGATTCCTGTCTTTCTCGCCTCTCGCTGACACAATCCCTCACTTCTCTGGTGCAATCTCGAGGAATCTCAGCCAGGCTGGAAGGTAATACGGTGAGAAACTTTTTTCGGCAGGGCGTTTTTTTTTTGTTTTTTTTTTCGGGTACGAGTACGAGGAGGGAGGTTAAGTGCGAAATCAGGGCTGAGAGCGAAAATCCTCATCGCTCGCAGAAACAATATATGTGTGTGTGTGTGTGTGTGTGTGTGTGTGTGTGTGTGTGTTTATGTGTTCCCACCACCATTCAATGTAATGCTAATCCAATTCATTTTTAATGAGGAAACTGTCAGCTCTTACCGCGAGGCGAAAGAGATAAGCGGTCTGTTGCACTCTGGGAAATCAATAGCGCACTTGTTTATTTTGCTGTTTGAATTGTTTGTGTGTTTAAAAAACAAACCGTCGGGATAGGCTGCCAAGATAAGTGTTCTTTTCAAAAAGCTTTAACTCCTTTGTACACAGCATGCGTGTCTCTCTCTCTCTCTCTCTCTCTCTGTGTGTGTGTGTGTGTGTGTGTGTGTGTGTGCATCACTCCAGAGGAAGATTACCACAAGTCTAACAGCAATGTAATTAATTTACTCTGTGTCGATAGAAAAGAAAGAGAGGAGATATCGTTACAATTGACTGTTTCTGTTTTTTCGGACGAGGCGTGCAGGCAGGCAGGCATGCATGGGGGGGGGGGGGGGGGGGGGGGGCGGGAGCGGGCGATAAGACTCATAAAGCCGGCTCTGGGATGATCTGGAGTCAGCTTTGCATTCTGGGATAAATTGGAGCAGAATTGGCTTCATGCTGAGCTTCTACACATTAAGAGCAGACAAAAAAAAAAAAGAGGAATAAAAGAAGAAGAAGAAGACAAAAAGAAAACCAGCCACGAGATTTGACAATAATGTAATCTGGCTGTTATACTGTACATCTCTTCGTCACTTTCTCTTCTTCCATCTCCTCCGCTGACTAAACTAATGAACCTCTGAGCAGCCATTCGTCACTGTTACAGCGACTCTAATGCTGAGTTTATTAAAGGTCATTACCATTAAGTGGATGGATATGTTACGTATGGCCTGCTCTATATTTTACCATTCTGGCTGCGAGTTGCTGCAGCTTTATTAAGTTCCACCACCGTTACCCCGACAGTTATGTCTTATAAAGTCGTATTTCGCCATATTTCAGTGGAGCGGATGATGGCTTTCATAAGGATTCCTCCCCCTGCTTTGCTGGATACTGTCGTTTTATTGTATTCCTCCGCAGTGGACAGTGATATAGCAGGTGGCTTATGAAGCTACTTCATCGTCTGCGTGTCAACAATAAGGGCTCCTCCTGGATGTAAAAGTTATGGCAGATTCTCCTTTAATACACACACACACATTGACACACACACACACACACACACATTGACACACACATATATACACACACACAGTAGCTGCATGTGGAAAACGCCTTTAAAAATGTTCAAAAACACATTTAAAATGTACCTGAAACTGAGTTTAAAGGGTCATTTCATCCAATCATAGTTTATCCATTTTCATATTCGTGCCCAATTACTCAGCTTTAAGGGTCACTTCACCCAAATTGCAAAAAAAAAAAAACCCACATGTTTTCCTCACTATGTGGTATTCTAGTCATGCAAATAGTTTCAATTAGATATTTGCTGCTGAGCTTTCCGCAGCTCTTCCACCCTGAATAATCAACACACATCATGATTTCCATTGGAAATATGTTCCACCGAATGTTCATCGAGGTCTCTGGATTATCCGAAGTAACCAGACATTTTTTTGCCGTTGAGTTTTTCAAATGGAGTTTCTAAAAACATCAATTTATCTCCATTATATTTGTGTTTTTTTTTTTTTTTTGCTGGAAAGCTCAGCAGCAAACATCTTCAAATATCATCTAATGGATCAATTACCAAAAATGCACCCAGGAGGTCAGGAGCACACCGAGCTGAAGCCTCATTTCACACTGAAAGGGCAAAAAAAGTCTGACTGAACTGAAGGAGCAGTCGGAACATTTACTTTAACATAAAAGAAGCCATCGAAGCGACTTAGTAAGTGTCAGATATTGTATAGGACATTTAAGCTTTGACTGCTTGTAATATGGACTCAAATTCTCCTGGAAAAAAATGTGCTTACCCTCAAAAATGAGGCTTTTAATGGATCTATAGACATATAATTCAACCATGCATCAGCCTCGGATAAGAATATAATATAATAAAGATTTTTAAATATAATGTTTTACAATTTGAATGAAGTTAAAGCTGAGTAATTGAGCAGAAATAGACAATAGGACAATCCCTCTAAACTTAATTGACCCAGACTGTTTTGACTGTTCCTTCTTTCCTTCCTCCCTCCTTTCCTTTCTTCTTCCTCCCTCCCTCTCTCCCTCCCTCCCTCCTTTCCTTCCTTCTTCCTCGTTTCCTTCCTTGCTCCCTCTCTTCTTCTCTCTTTCTTCCTTCTGTCCTTCTTTCCTCCCTTCCCCCCCACTTCTTCCTTCCCTCCTTTCCTTTCTTCTTCCTCCCTCCCTCCTTTCCTTTCTTCTTCCTCCCTCCCTCCTTTCCTTCCTTCCTTCTTCCCTCCTTTCCTTCCTTCTTCCTCCCTCCCTCCTTTTCTTCCTTCTTCCTCCCTTCCTTCCTTCCTCCCTCCTTTCCTTTCTTCTCCCTCCCTTCCTCCTCCCTCCCTCCTTCTTTCCTTCCTTCCTTCCTCCCTTCCTTCCTCCCTTCCTTCCTTGACTCGAGGACAACAGGAGGGTTAATGACATTGTCTTTTACTTTCCAAATCTACCTCAATAATAAATAATAAATATGAAACCAAATGTTATTGCTGTGTCAGGATAAAAAATAATTAAAACCAGATTGGTAGAACATAATAACAAAAATCAGACCTTGTAAAACTCTTTTTAAAAACACTATCCTGTGTCCCTACTTTAAATATTCAGCTGTTTCTGAATATAAATGTCAAAGAAAATATCTCTTCTTTAATTTTTTTTAAATAATAACTATGTTTGATGACTTTCCATGCATATAAGGGTTTAAAAAAATAGGAATCCTGCACATTTCCACTCTAACTAATGCAGTAATGTTGGTGGATGGGTATATTTCTTAGTATGAATGTAAAAAAAACACTTATTTTTTGAGTGTTTGTGTATCAAAATATCTATATATCTCTATATAACAGTGTTTGATGACTTACCATGCATATAAGGGTGTATAAAATAGAAATCCTGCACATTTCTAATCTAACTAATGTTGGTGGATGGGTTGTATCCAGCTTAAAATCTCCAGGGGACTCCATTTAATCAATCAAATCCTTGAATGATATCATCAAATTTAGATTACAGATCCTATAAACAGTCATGTAATGTTAAGGTAACATTTTATTAGGAAACCACAGAGTCTTTCTGTTTTAAGAAATTACTGATCCTTCCTTTAAAAAGTGAAACTATACATTAAGTTTCTTGTTTTTAAAGATTTACGACTCCAGTAGGAACGAGTGGGTTTGTGGCTGAGAGGAACAGAAAAGACAGGAGAGGAGAGACTCATAAAGTATTTAGAGGTAGACTATCCCATTGTTGGGTGTCGCCTACTCACGGGATTTGTGGACAGTAAGAAAAATATGGAATAACATTGGCCTCATCTTTAAAGACATGCTGGTATATATACGATCCAACAGCTTCCTGGTTAGAATGAAAGGGAATGGGGAGCGAGGCCCGCGATAGGAAATCAATCCTGGATCTGCAATATGTAGTTTGGAAATGGGGTGATGTGAGGACGGAGTGGGTGACAGTGCTTGTGTGTGTGTGTGCGTGCATGAGATAGATGCATTAAGGGGAATGTGTGTGCATGTGTGTGTGTGTGTGTAGCTTGTTTGTACGTGCGAGCAGACTCAGGGGAAAGAGGCTGCTGGTTCACTACGAGGCCAAAACGATTCAACTTTCACTGACCTCCTTTTTCGAAGCACCTTAATAATTCATCACACATATAAAAATATATTTATATACATCAGCAACCCCTCCACCCCCCACCCCCCTCGTCCCCACACACACCCCCTACATTTTCACTCTTTTTCTGTTCCTCTCTATGTGTCTCGCTCAGTCTTTACCCCCCCCTCCCCTCTCCCGCCCCCCACCCTTCACTCCTTCATCCCGTCTGCCCGTCAAGAAGCGAGAAAACACATAGCTGAGATAGCTATTACCAAGCAAATTCAAAAACTCTATTGATTCATGAGTGTGTGATAGGCTATTGATGCAGCTGTGTGTGTCTGTGTGTGTGTGTGTGTGTGTGTGTGTGTGTGTGTGTGTTCACTTACCATTAGATTTCTCACTGTCTGCAGGTTTCATCTGAATAGGGTGGTGCATCTGTTGAGGAGACAGAAAAGAAGAAACAAAATATATTAAATTCTACACTCTCAAATGCACAATGTGCCTCACACATGATTTAATACGCATTAATTCACATACAGTACATGAGACAGACGATTTCATCTGCTTTGGGTTTTTGTTTTTTTTGCTAGGCTAGATACAAATCTGGCGACACGCTAAACAACTTGAGTCCAGAGGGTGCCACATTTTCTAAAAATACCAGAACGAGAACAAGGAAGAAAGCAAGGCGAACATTTCTGAACATCTTGTGCTTTAAACACTTCAACTAGCCGGCAAACAACACGCGAGAAGGAAGGAAAGGAGGGAGGAAGGAAGGAAGGTAGGATAGAAGGACAGAGGAAAGAAAGAGAGAAGAAGGGAGGGAGGAAGGAATAAGGAAGGTAAAGAGGGAGGAAAGGAAAGAAGGGAGGAAAGGAGGGAAGGAAGGAAAGGAGAGAGGAAGGAAGGAAGGTAGGATAGAAGGACAGAGGAAAGAAAGAGAGAAGAAGGGAGGGAGGAAGGAATAAGGAAGGAAAAGAGGGAGGAAGGAAGGAAGGAAGGAAAGCAGGGAGGAAGGAAAGAGGGAAGGAAGAAGGGAGGAAAGAAGGAAGGAAGGTAGGATAGAAGGACAGAAGAAAGAAAGAGAGGAGGGAAGGAGGAAGGAAGGAAAGGAAGGAAGGAAGGAAAAGAGGGAGGGAGGGAGGAAGGGAGGAAAGGAAAGAAGGGAGGAAGGAGGGATGAAAGGGGGATGGAAGAAGTACAGACGGAAGGAAGGAAGGGAGGAAAGAAGAATTAAACGGGGTCAATTTGACCCGGGAGGACGACACAAACACAAATGGAAAGGGGGTTGGAAATAACACCGGCAAACATCACAACTCGGTATAGAGAGATCATTCCAGTTGTCGCATACATTCAACATTCACCTCCCACAGAAATGCCGACTCATGCAGGTGCGCTCGGTCATTTTGAGTTATCGGTGTAACCTTTAATTAGCGAGCGGCTGTGGCTCAGGAGGTAGACCGGTTTGATCCCCTGCACTTCCACTCTGCATGTCTGAGTGTCCTTGGGCAAGAGACTGAACTGATGGCTATGCCCGTATAGTGTGTGTGTGTGTGTGTGTGTGTGTGTGTGTGTGTGTGTGTGTGTGTGTGTGTGTATGCATTTGATTAGATCCTGATGAACAGGCTGGCTCTCTTGCATGGCAGCCTCTGGCATCGGTGTGTGTGAGTGAATGTTGAATTGTAGAGCGCTTTGAGTGTTTGGAAGACTAGAAAAAAAAAGGAGTTATGTAAGTGCAGTCCATTCACCATTTAATTTTGGGGTAGTTTATTCTGCTTTAGGTCAAATTTTATTGATGTTATTCTCGTCTGGGCGCCCGCTGAAGTCGAGCTTAAGCTTCCTACTTATTGTGCTATAAAATATTCATTACCTGATAATCTGGCCCTTCATATTCTCCATCTGGGTTTGTGTTACTCCTCATTTCCCTGAGACCAACTTGTGGTCATAAAAGAGGAGTAAAGATTATCTTTGCAGCTATAGGCCTACCTTTATACCTTTTTTAACATCTGGCTATATAAATGCATCTCAAATCACCTCCTGCCTGCAAACACCAACCGCAAATCGAACCTCATTGCTTCAGTGGATGGGAACTTAACCACCGCAATCCCCCTCTCCTCTCAAGGTTGTTTGAGCAATCATCAATCCGTCTCGAAGACTTGCAATTAACACCTGCTATTAATTTGGATGCGTTATCAAAGTAATGATATCTGATCACAGGCATTTGCATCGTGATTGCAATCCTACTGCATGGACTTCTTTTTCCCTTTGCCTCGTCTGCTGCTTTTTTGAAAACTTTATAAACTAGATAGCAGAAAAAATGGAAGAATTATGCAACTTTTCAACTTCTTAATAATTTGGTGATGTCATTTACATCTGGCTGAAGGTTTAACGACGATGCAAGCTCGACCACCTGCAGATGTGGTCTATGCTTGATTTGATTGCACTCTGATTGCAAAGTGTTTTGGATGCACTTACACCTTGCATTTATATAACATATCCAGATACATATTGCATGTTTCCACCAGGTGTAAAATTGAGTTTAATGCCTACATTTACACACAGCATTGATGACTATTTTTCCTCATGCTGAGAAGCTATCCAGATAAAGATTGCATGTTTCTAGCAGGCGTTAAAAGGGTCTAATGCTTGTATTTTCCTTTGGCTTTTTTTCAATACATGAAATCTCTCTGATGTTCCCAAGAAAGCAGTTTAATTGAGATGGCTGATGGATGTATTTTTAAGGTGGTGGGTCTCCCTTTTATAGAAAACAAGCAAACACTTCACAGATGAGAAGGCTTTGTCCCCCCCTTTCTCTCACCATTCTTTCAGTCTCCCCCACCCCGCCCCCACCCCCTTCTCTCTGTCCCCTTTTTTATTCCCTCCATCTCTCTTTCCTTTATGGGAAATTATGTGGCTGTTTGATCTGTGGAGAGACGAATGACAGTGATTCTCCAAATCTAGCCCTGTATCAATCACACTCAGAGTCAAATACCAGCCGTGAGTGTCTGTGTGTGTGTGTGTGTGTCTGTGCGAATGTGTATAAGTGTGTGTGTGTGTCCGTATGAGTGTGTGTGTGTGTGCCCCTGTCTTACCCATAACGCCCCTGGGCTCAGTCACGCTGTGACAGAAGGCTTTGATCTTCCAATTCTATCACACACCTTTATCCCAACTCTCTCCCTCTTGCTCTCCTCCTTATCATCCTCACTCTCAGCTTCTTTTTTTTTCCCTCTACCTTATCCAAGACCTGCCCCACACACACACACACATGCACACACACACACACTTAGTCTGGCCGTTGATTAGTTCCCAAGTCTGCCTGATGGGGGCAGTGAACGGTGGAGGAGGAGGAGGAAATGAAAAAAAGACAAATGGCAAATTAAAGGCTCATAGAGTACTGTACATCTGCATCTGACAGGTTCATTACAGACAGCAGGTCAAACGATAAAGAAAAAAAGAAAATATACTATAATAAGAGAGAAATCAAGATAGAAAAAGTCAAAATGAAGGAAAGAAATATCCAAATTTAGTTAAAATTCTGCAGTTTGTAGTGTGCATTATTTACTTAAAGGTAAAAAAAAAGAAAGAATGAAAGAAAGAAAAGAGAAATCTAATTGAAATTCAGTGACAGTTGACTGCTTAGACTTGCAGTTAGCAGCCGCAGTGTCTTCAGGTAAAAGAAAGAAGCTGAAAGAAAGAAAAAAGAAAGCAGGAGAGAAAGAGAAAGCACTTAAAACAACATAAAAATGAATCAGGGAATCGGGGGGAAAATAGGCCGACAGAGGAAGAGAGACAGAAGGAGGGAAGAGGGTCATAGACACTTGGACAGACAGGAATAGTCTCTAAGGCTTCAGGCTGCCGTCTCAGTGTAGTATCACTAACAAGAGGACAGATGCAGGGACATGGATGAGGTGTGTGTGTGTGTGTGTGTGTGTGTGTGTGTGTGTGTGTAGGAGGTGTGGGTGGGGTTGAAGCCACATCAAAAGAAGAGAAGTCATGTCAAAGCAAACCTGGAAGTCACATCACGTCAGTTCTCGTTAATCCATTTCAAAGTCTGTCCTCTAACGGGGGTAAAAAACAAAAGCAAAAGAGAAAACAAAAGCCGTGACAGCATCCACCGTGCTGCCGTCATTCACTCCTGAAAGACGCTGCCAACAGCTGCCACGTGTGCGCACACACACACACACACAGTCATGTTTCCATCACTTCAGAGGACATTACATTGACTTACATTCATTTCCTGGAGACTTATCCCTAATCTAACCCTCATCCTAACATTAATATAACCCGGAACTAACCTTCACTTTAAACCAGTGTTTTGTCCCCATAAAGGAGGCGAGTCCCTACAAACATGTCTGTTTAAGCGGTCCCCACAATGTAAGGAATACCTGGACCACACACATATACAAACACAAACAGCACACACACACACAAACATGTTTCCATCACTTCAGAGGACATTACATTGACTTACATTCATTTCCTGGAGATGTATCCCTAATCTAACCCTCACCCTAACCTTAATTTAACCCTAAACTGAGTCTTCACCCTAAAATTAATGATTTACACTAAGGAGGCCATAAAGGAGGCGAGTCCCCACAAATCTGTCTGTTTAAGTGGTCCCCACAATGTAAGGAAAACCTGAACATAATACACAAACACACACACACACACACACAGGTATAAAAACTCCTGTCTGGTTTCCGGCATCCCCTCCTCAGGTCTGTCTACCCAGAATGCCTGGCGGGCGGAGGCACTGTGGACATGTTTGATCTTGGCGAGCTCCCGCCGAGACCCACAAAGCAAGTCTCTCCTCCGCTATCCTACAATTCCACAGAGCTGTTTCTTCTTGCCTGGAAGGCCCACAGCCGCAGTCTGCCATTCATTATGCACTCAGCAGGAGCCCGGCAAAACTACTAAGTCCTCGCCGCGCTCAGGCTCATAAAAACAGGGAGAACCAAAAACTTCACTCTGTAGAGGCATGTGTGCAGCCGGCAGGATGCTGCGCTGGCATTTAGCTTCACAAATGTATCCTTCTATTGAGAGGGCAGCTTAAAACAACTTCCTGTTTACCTGGCACACACTACAGGAGAGCTCATTCTTCCTTCTATTACAAAAACCTCTTTTCTAGTGTCTTCTTCTTTTCTCTGCCAAGAATTGAACCGATTTTCTTTTGGTAAATCTTGAAGTGGTCCTCTTAAGCCACCTTAGGCGTTTGCATGATAATTATTCGGAGCATGATTAACAAAATATTTTTCCAAAAAATGAGCTGATATTCTTTGCAAGGGTAGCTGTACAGTTAATGACGCAAAGTTGAACCCTTGAATACAATTTCCTGATGTTTGATTAGTGTGTCGTAAAAAAAAAAAAAAAAAAGTTTGTCTGTGCTTTAAGGGGCTTATTATCTGCTTTTAATACCTCGGCAGTGCACTTGAAGTAAAGTGTCACCATTTGTTTTTAATCATTTTTAGAGCACTCGAATTGCCTTATTACAAACTGCATAGTTCAGTTCTGATTGACTGAGTCACGCCGGGCGCGTGGTAAAATACATGATAAATGCACACCTTTGAAAATCGATTAACATTTAATTTACATATTAATGCGCTAACTGAAAGTCACCACTCACACCGCTAATAATGAGTTGCCGAGCCACCGTGTTGTTACTGTTTAAGAAGTAACAACACCCTTTAGCTGCAAAGCACTGTGTTGCATTTATTAGCCTTTTATTAAACTATTTAACTTATCTGGGTTTATAGTTGATGAGCAGCAGCTACGCTAAGGTTGGGAAGGTTATTTTGGAAATGTAATAGGTTACAGATTACTAGTTACTCTATTTAAAATGTAATAAGTAATGTAACTATTTCAATGACTTCATCAAAGTAATGTAACTTATTACATTTGATGACTTTTCTAGTTTTCTAATCAATGTTTTCAACTGTTAGGGTAAATGTTCCTTCCTTCCCTCCTTCCTTCCTTCCTTCCTTCCTTCCTTCCTTCCTTCCTTCCTTCCTTCCTTCCTTCATTCATTCTGTCCTTCCTTCCTTCCTAAGCTCAGCTGTGTTGTCATGGATACTGACATGATTTATAAGGGAGATAATTTCTTATAAAGCAACATTTATCTCTCATTGTAAAATGTATTCATTAGTTCATGTAGATTTTAGAATATAAAATAAAGATATTTGATGAATAAAGTGAGTTTAATTGGTACTGTGACTCCATTTAAGCTCACATCATGATTTATTCACTAAATATAATAAAAAATATTGATTTTAAAGAATTAAAAACAGCAATATATGTATTCAGTAACATGTTAAATATTAAAAAATGAGGAAAAAACCCTCCTGAGTAAAATCTTAAAGGTCTGACTTCAGATGTAACCTCCTTTATAATCATCAGTATTTTCATAAGTAACATTAATTTAATTACACCATGCAAAGGTACCACTATCTAATGTCTGAATTCAATGGGCCTCATGCATGAATGTTTTCTTATTTATCTTGTGTATTTATTCTTGCAAAAAAAAAAAGCAATAAGAGGAAAATAAGACAACCTTTTTTTGTGGGATTCATATAAACCCTCTTAGCTGCCTGAATTGGTTGTTGAAATAGCTCGTTTCAGCCTTTTGAATATCACCTGTTCATAAGTAGATGCAAATTGATCATTGATATAATCCATGCCATGCTAAAAACTGCCATATAAAGCTTCATGTTCTTCATTCACAAAAAGTTCCCAAACATTCAAATCCTGCTGCTTTCACAAATCAGAAGACAAACACATAACAAAATTTAGGAGTGACAGCAAGGAGACATGAAACACAGCAAAGAACAACCCCAATATGAATCCAGCTAACATGTCATCAGAGCAGCTCTGCACTGTGACAGACATAAAGAGGGAATGATTGATGTGAAGTTAGACGCCAAAAAAAAAAAAAAAAATCGTTCTAGAGCAAAGCGCTCCGTGACGACGGGAGGCGGTCAACGGATGTGACAGTCACAGAGATATTAGAGGAGAGAATATTACAGTCTACAGGTGATGTTACACTGTCAACTGCAACACAAGATGAGACCGGACAGAGACCTGCCGAGAGACACAGAGGCGGCTGTCGGGAGTCAGACAAGTTTCCTAGCAACTACTGACATGTGGAAGTCGCTACATGGAAACATGGCCATACAAAATCATAAAATCTAAAAGAAATGTCTCAATAAACTGGCAGCCATGATAAAGTGAAAAAACATGGTAAAGTGAATAATAATTTTGCATTAAGTTTGTTTTACTTCTATATTAAATAACAGAGATGATGCATTCATGACACATACGACAGGAAGTTGCGAATGAAATCACTTGTACGTACATTTTAAGAATAAATCCGTTACTACAGGTGCTTTTTACACAAGGTCCATTGATTTCATTCATCCTACAAATGGGAAATTCTTAAGTCAGTGGTCATCTGTTAAAGTTCTCAGGCCTTCAGGTTTTTACAAGGATTTCTAACCCAGACCTTGTGACTGGAAGTATCCGGGTGGTAAACAGGACAGGAGCCAGCTGGAGTGGATTCCCACCTCCTGACTTGTCATTTCTCCTTCATTAGATAGTTATGCTCATGCTTTCTTTTTTTTTGGTCATTGTGGCATTTTTTCAAAGACTGATCTGTCATAAAAAAAGATTCCAGGAACAATTTCCTTTGTTATTCAATTACAAAATCCTTTAAAACCCTTTATAGGTCTGCTCAACCGTTTGCTAGAGGTCACTTTGTGTCATGATATCTGCTCAAAAACTAAATCTATTGAACCCATTTCACTTTTTGGGCAATCTTTAGCACTTGCATGAGGAATGTAATGCACAGACAGACCATCAGATTGTTCTATGGTTGCTATAGACACAGGTTGTTCTATGGTTGCTATAGATACAGGTTATTCTATGGTTGCTATAGATACAGGTTGTTCTATGGTTGCTATAGACACAGGTTGTTCTATATGGTTGCTATAGACACAGGTTGTTCTATGGTTGCTATAGATACAGGTTGTTCTATGGTTGCTATAGACACAGGTTGTTCTATGGATGCTATAGATACGGGTTGTTCTATGGTTGCTATAGATACAGGTTGTGCTAGTGTGTAAACAAAGAACAAAACAAATCACTGCTGGAGACATTTTTGAAGTTGATTTTCATTTTTTCATCTTGTACATGAACAGAATGAGTCTCTAATATGTTTTTAAAAAGGTTTTGAACAAATGAGGTCTGAATGAAGTGTGTAAAACATTGAATTTAGGGTCAATGAGAAAAAAAAATCCATGTTTTATTTTGTCATGGCCTCAAATAGGTAGGAAAAGCAAAATAAAGATGTTTTAAATAGTACTTTCTTGGTGTTACCTACAAAGGGTTAAACTTTTTTGGACTATAACTTGCATATTGCAAAAAATCTGAGGGTTTATAGTCAAATATTTGCATGCATAAACTGTATATTCCTTGTATATATAATAATGTTTTTCCTTTTCAATTTAATTTTTAGTGCTACTTTTTCATACTTCATTTGTTTTTATTGCCTTATTGACAAGTTTAATTCTATTTTAATATATGTGCACAGCATGGAGGAATTTCACTGTGCAATCCTGCTTTATATCCATTATACAGAGACAGAAACCTTAAAAATATGATCTCTCCTTAAATTAGAAAAAAAACCTTTTATTGCAGCAGTTCAACAATGTAGTAAATCCTTGAAAACTCCCAATAGACAAAAATGAGGTATGTGAAGAGACCATGAAACCAAGATAGTTTCATGATAAGGCTTAACAACCTGTTGCTGAGACGGCTGTTAATTCTCTGTAGGTTTGTCGCCACATGTCAACACAGCCATTTGATTCATGATTATTAAAAAAATATATTGATTAGTGGCGGTTTTAACTTGTCTGCGAGGCTGTCTGGTTGTAGCTACATGTGAGATTAGCTTGTCCACCATGTAACACAATCACCGCTGGATATTTATGTCAGTTAAAAAAAAAAAAAACCCGGCATGAGTGAAACCATAAGGTCCACATTACACCACAGGGATCAGAGTGCAGCAGGCAGCCAGGATGGATTTTTTACGACCTTCCAGTTATGGGACAGTCTCTTTAATCACCCCTCCTCTCTTTCCTGGCTGAGGCGAGGTGTCTATCTGTCTGACTAGCTGATGAAATGTCACCCACAAAGCCCCCTCTTTTCCTTTCAGCTTCTTTATCTTCATATCCTCATCATGTACAGAGACTCAAGGCAACCTGGCCGGCATTCAGGTGACCTATCCACTAAACCCCCCCCCCCCCCCCCCCGCTCCCCCTCCTCCTGCTCCTCATCTCCCCCCCCCTTGGCTAGCTGCTCAATAGTCCCTCCTAGTGCATTTTGTGCAGGAAACCTTACACTTCCTAAATGTTAACTGCTGCTCCTGGGTTAACGTTATCCCCTGCTGCCTACTGTCGCCCGCCGACTTCTTCCAGGAATGCCCTGGTGCTTAAAAGGTCAGAGGTTGACTTGTCTCGGAGCCAGAGGACTAACTTGAGGCTCATGCCGGAATAGGACGAGTGTGTGTTGTGTAAAAGTGTGTGTTGCTGCTATATGTGTGTGCCCTTTGCCAGCACCTTCAAAGCAGCAGCCAAGTTCACATGACCAGAGCGCGCGTGCCAAAAAACTGGGGAGTGCACATACTGTACGGTACCCAGCATCACACTGTCTCACAAACACATATACACACACACACGAGCAGGCACGCACACACACACACACACACACACACACACACACAGCGACCACACACTCTTCTCCTCCCTCCTGTCTGAAGGTGTGACGGTGAGCTGCTGGGTCAAAGTCAGACAGATGGCCCTCACAGTCGGGATTCAATATCGGTGACCGAGACCGTATGACCGACTATACACACACACACACACACACACACACACACACACACACACACACACACACACACACACACACACACACACACACACACACACAAGTGAGCAACATCCACAACTACCTGCAAAAACAACACGGCACACACACGACCTCCAGACAGTGATCATCACTGATAACCTCACCTACATTTTCATTAGATTACATTAATAAACCTTTTTTTTTCTTCTTTTATAATTAATTTACTATTCTATAAACATTTGACTTGTATCTTCTCGGGCATTACTCGTCTAATCTGTTCTCTAAATTGCATTCAGCTTGTATGAAAGTTAAGAAAAAAGACATTTCTACACTTTAAATCAGTTTAAACCCTCCTGTTGTCCTCGAGTCAAGGAAGGAAGGAAGGAAGGAAGAAGGGAGGAAAGGAGGAAGGAAGGGAGGAAGGAAGGAAGGAAGGAGGTAGGAAGGGAGGGAGGGATGGAGAGAGGGAGGGAGAAAGGAAAAGAGGTAGGGAGGAAAGAAGGAAAAAGGGCCAGAGGACGAAAGGAAGGAAGGAAGGAAGGGTGGAAGGATGGAAGAAAGGACAGAGGGAGGAAGGAAGGAGGGAGGGAGAAAGGAAAAGAGGAAGGTATGTAGGAAGGACAGAGGAAAGAAGGAGGGGAGGAAGGTAGGAAGGAAGAAAGGAAGGAAGGAGGGAAGGAAGAAAGGTGGAGGAAGGAAAGAAGGATGGGAAAGAAGGATGGGAGGAAAGAAGGAACAGTCAAAACTTTGTGCAAGTAAAAGAAAAGCATCATTTTCTACTAATATAATCACAGCGGCAGACGACACAGTGACACGGTAAAATTAGAAGCAGACATAATGATCCTGAGACGTGTATCTGATCCATCCTCTGCATCTTTTACTCAAAATCTAAAAAAAAAACCCGTCAGAAAAGACAAATGTGCCATTCGCTCCTGATGGATAACCAGGTTTTCTGATTCCGATCCTGCTCTAAGGTTAATTATATCTGCTATATATCTTGCTATTATAACTGCAGAGTGCCGTTCAGCGTGATCAAAAAGCTTCAAAGAGATCCGGATACGCATGTCAAACCAAATCTGCTTCGTGTGGGAGCTTGAAATGAAAAGATGCTCCAGAGTGTAGCCTTGCAAAAAAAACAAACCCCCCCCCAAAAAACAAAAAAAGAAACAAACAGTAAATGGTTTTTCCAATATCATGGATCAACAGGCAATGTAAAAACTATTCTCAAACGACTTTCATCAGTTTGATTCGGCTTCCTGCGTGCAGCGTGACGTCTTTGACATCATCGGCTTAAATTATACAACCTGCTGGCACATCTGTTGCATGTTAGCTGCTGTTCCTCAACACGTGGGTATCTCTCCTGATGACGCTTTTAACCCTCCTGTTGTCCTCAGGTTAAAGAAGGACAGGAGGAAGGAAGGAAGGAAGGAAGGAAGGAGGAAAGGAGGAAGGAAGGAAGAGAGGAAGGAAGGAAGGAAGGAGGAAGGAAGGAAGGAAGGAAGGAAAAAAAGGAGTAAGGAGGAACAGAGGAAGGAAGGAATGAAGGAAGGAAGGAAATGAGGAAGGAGGAAAAGAGGAAGGAAGGAAGGAAGGAAGGAAGGAAGGAAGGAAGGAAGGAAAAAAAGGAGTAAGGAGGAACAGAGGAAGGAAGGAAGGAAGGAAAGAAGGAAGGAAGGAAATGAGTAAGGGGGAAAAGAGGAAGGAAGGAAGGAAGGAAGGAAGGAAGGAAGGAAAAAAAGGAGTAAGGAGAGAGGCAGGGAGGGAGGGAGGAAGGAAGAACGAAGAAAAGGAGTAAGGAGGGAGGGAGGGAGGGAGGGAGGGAGGAAGGAAGGAAGGAAGGAAGGAAGGAAGGAAGGGAGGGAGGAAAGGAGTAAGGAGAGAGGGAGGAAAGGAAGAAGGAAGGAGGGAATGAAGGGAAGGTAAGGAGTAAGGAGGTAGGGAGGTAGGGAGGTAGGAAAGGGGAAGGAAGTAAGGAGAGAAGGAAGGGAGGAAGGAAAGGAGGAAGGAAGGAAGGAAGGAAAGGAGGGAGGAAGGAAAGACAGAGGGAAGGAGGGGAAGAACGAAGGAAAAATTAAAGAAAGAGGAAGGAAGGAAGGAAAGAAGGAACAGTCAAAAAGAGATGGGGTCAATTTGACCCGGGAGGACGACAGGAGGGTTAAGCAGCAAACATGCCTCATCAGGAACCTTTCCTCTTTTTCTTTTTTACGCTTCCCTGCATGATTGATAATCTGAATTTAAGCCACAAGGTATGTATGAAACTTCAGCTTGGCCCCCCCACCCCTTCCCCCCCTCCCTTTTCAACGTCCCTGCTCATTACAGCAAAAAAAAACAAAAAACACACAGAGAAACAAACACTTGACACATGACAAATAAACTCCCTCCGCTTCCTCGCATCACTCTGACAAACACCTTGATACAGATAAAGTGTGACTTTAATTCTCACTCTCCTTTCTCAACCCCCCCATCTCCACCCCCCTCCCCGCCACCCCCCCAGCAAACAAACTGACTATAAATCAAATTGTCCTTTTACAATATCCCTTGTCTTAGCAGTGCTTAGCGCACAGTTAGCCTACATTATCCCCACTTCATTTAGCTCGGTAAACAATTAACCCAGCGAGCGTGTGTGTGTGTGTGAGCAGAATGATTGAGGGATTTGGCATTAGCTATGCTGCGTCGCGTCTCCACACTAACTACTCTAAGTGTTTAACATAGTTAGCCTGCATTTACAGCCCCCCCCCCTCCCTCCCTCCCTCCCCCTCCTCCTCTCACCCCCCACACACTCTCTCTATTTCTTTTGCCTCTTTTCCTCCTCCTCCTCCTCCTCCTCCTCCTCCTCCCCTCCGACGAATCAATATGCTTAAACGCTGCCACCGACTCGGAGAGAAAAGAGAGGTTAGGGAAGTTAATTTGAAACAAGCGATTAATATTTCTTTCGTTAAATAAGAGAGCGCACACACACACACACACAAAACACACACACACACACACACACACACACACACACACACAAATGTACACACACTCAGAGGGTCGGCGCATCGATGAGGTTTGCCTTCCTTCAGCCCTGTTTGCGATAGCATTTGGGTTTCACTACAGCAATTACAGCCTTTAATTGAATTGATTTCGATAATGAGCCTCTGTAATGACACCGCTGTGGGAATGGGTGTGTGTGTGTGTGTGTGTGTGTGTGTATATATATATATGTGTGTGTGTATGTGTGTGTGTGTGTGTGTGTGTGTGTGTGTGTGTGCATAATGTTTGCAATGAATGAGCTACTGTTGTTTTTTTGGACTTAAATGATCTGTCAGGAGCCTTAGCATTGGATTTAAAGATGAGGACACACACACACACACACACACACACACCCACACACACACACACACACACATTTACAACACAGATGCATGTTGCTCTAATAGCCGGTCAGCCGTCTCCGTTCAGGCTTTTTATAAACCACTTGTCCGAGGTATAACCTTTCAGCTTGCTCCATAATATCCTCCAGGCTATAACACATGAATGTTTGATGACACACAGCTTAGTACATGATAAATTTAATATCCCACACTGCCATATTTCCGCTGTTTTTTAGGCTTAGCAGCACCTAAAAACTACTTCCCAGTTCCTCGGGTGGTTACGGCGGTCGAGTTTCACACAGAGAGGCTCGACTGCGAGGACTCGGGAGGGGGCTGAAGAGTAAATCAGCCGGTCTATCAGTCAGTGGGAGTTGCCTCATCTCTTTTCCCTGCCAGTCAGCTTGTCTGCTTCTTAAGTGCAGCGTGGAGAGCTATTGTGATAGAGCGGCGATATGCGTAATAGGCTTGCACCTGAACAAACAACACACATCAACTGACAGGCTGTGAGACGTGGAGCATTCCTCCCCCTGCCCTCGATCCCTCGCTAGCTCGCTCACTTGCACTGCCATCAAGCATTTTTTTGGGTGCAATCACAAACTTGAGGCTTAGCCCAGGTATCACTCAGCTGATATATGGTCGGCCTCTTACTAAAAAGGAAATGCCTCCCTGGCTTCAGCTGTGATGGATTTGTTTTATGTACAGTAGTTATTACCCAGCTGATCTATAGCTTTTGGGTCAGATTCCACTCCATCTCAGGTATCAGCTGGAAGCGTCAGACACTCACAGTCTAACACAGGGGTGTCAAACATGAGGCCCATGGGCCAGAACCGGCCCGCTGAGGGGTCCATTTCGGCTCATTTTCCTTCCTGTCTTTTTTTCCTTCCTCCCTTTTTTCTTTCTGTCCTTCCTTCCATCTGTCCTTCCTTCCATCTGTCCTTCCTTCCTTCCTTCCTCCCATCTGTCCTTCCTCCCTTTCTTCCTTCCTTTCTTCCATCTGTCCTTCCTCCCTTTCTTCCTTCTGTCCTTCCTTCCATCTGTCCTTCCTCCCTTCCTTACTCCCATCTGTCTTTCCTCCCTTTCTTCCTTCCATCTGTCCTTCCTCCCTTTCTTCCTTCTGTCCTTCCTTCTATCTGTCCTTTCTCCCTTTCTTTCTTCTGTCCTTCCTTCCATCTGTCCTTCCTCCCTTTCTTCCTTCTGTCCTTCCTCCCTTTCTTTCTTCCTTCTTTTCTTCCATCTGTCCTTCCTCCCTTTCTTTCTTCTGTCCTTCCTCCCATCTGTCCTTCCTCCCTTTCTTCCTTCCATCTGTCCTTTCTCCCTTTCTTCTTTCTGTCCTTCCTTCCGTCCATCTGTCCTTCCTACCTTTCTTCCTTCCTTCTTTTTGCCTGTTCTCCCTTCCTTCCCTTCTTATTTCCTTCCTTTCTTCCTTCTTTCCCTCCATCTTTTTAATGCACCGGAGTTTGACACCTCTGGTCTAACAGCAGTATAATGTTTGGCATGAAAACGGCCATAACATACTGATTGTCCTCAGAAAATGTCAGATGACGACGTGGTTCAACACAGTTTAAAGTTTTAAAGTTTAAAAATATAAAAAGTGAGCATGGGGGAAAAGTTGAGGGTTCTTTGTGGCACCGCTGAGCGCTGTAACAAAACCACAGCATCTTGTGTATCATTAGCACAGCGTGTTACAAACAGCCAGCAGACGCTTGCAAAAGGGAGCATTTATAGTTCAGCTTTAAGAGGAAAAGGGAGTTCTTTTTACAGCCTGAGATGTGGAGAAATCATGTCTATGGTTTAGGATGACTTAAAAACATACAGCAGAGTTTTAAAAGGTGGTTAGATGATCACACAAGCATCCCAATGTAAGACAGATTATCTAAAAGTCTTAATTGAATTTGAAACCAGAAATGTTGGTTATAATCTCTCACTGCTCAGAAAAGATGCAAAATGTAACCAAAAATGGACAATTAGACCTTCCTTCCTTCCTCCCTTCCTTTCCTTCTTACCTCCCTCCCTCCTACCTTCCTTCCTTTCCTTCTTTCCTCCCTCCCTCCTACCTTCCTCCCTTCCTCCTTTCCTCTGTCCTTCTTCCCTACCTTAATCCCTCCCGCCCTCCTTTCCTTCCTTCTTCCTCCGTTCCATCCATCCTTCCTTCCTTCCTTCCTTCCTTCCTCCCTTCCTTCTTCCCGCTCATCCTTCCTTCTTCCCTCCCTCCCTTCCTTCCTTCTACCTCTGTTCCATCCTTCCTTCTACCTCCGTTCCATCCTTCCTTCTTCCTCCCTTCCTTCCTTGACTCGAGGTTTAGGATGTCTAATGTCCCCACTTCTGAGCGATGAAATTGGTGAATAAAATGTTTTCATAATTAATATAATAATGCACAAAACTACAAAAAAAGCCATTAAAGGTGACTATGAGGTGGAGAAAATAGTTTTGCAACAATCTGGATCTATTATTGTTTCTTAGTTGCATCTGACGGCCTCATGAATAGATGATAATTCATTGATTTAATAGAATTATCTCGACTTTATAAAGGTTAATAAAGCTGAGTGGGTAATAGAGTGAGTGGAGATTAGTTTGTCAAACACACTGTTCTGTAGGGAAAAAAAATGAACTTTTACTCCCAAGCATTTATTTAACGCTTTATAAATTCTTTATGAATGCTTTACGGATCAGTATTGAGCCATTAATGAAGGCAACTTTTGGTTGGCCAGGTTGAGAGAAATCCCTTTTAGCTGTTCTAAATCCTCCTTTAGAGTATTATTGTCTTATTGTAATCACTCTATAAAGCATTGATACATCAACCCTAACCCTAACTCTAACCCTTATTAAGCTGTTTAAAAAAATACTGTCATAAACACTGTGTAATATGTCCATTGTTAAAAAATACTACTCAATGAAAATAATAAATAATTAAAGCATATATTGAAAAAAAAGAAGAATCTATTTTAAGTGTGGATCAGTGTGATCAGACGCAGACCGTCAGTTTTCAGATTTACATTTAAAATGAATGAGTTGAGAACAGTAGTGGCCGCAGTCTCCACAGGCCATCGTCTCTCCAGCGAGCACAACACACACACACACACACACACACATACACACACACACACACACACACACACACACACACACAAGTTCCCCTTCAAAGGCTGCAGCAGTCGGAGTCTTGAGACCACAGGGGCTTTTGCATGAAAGAATATGATTTCTCACATCACTGAAAATGATAATACACATTATCGCTGTGCTTCAATCTGCAGCTCTGTCCACCAACTTGAAATAATAAATGGCCGATTAAATGACTTATGTCTTTGGATTATAAATCGCTGCTTTTAAACCTTAACCTTGCTTGAGATCACACTTACTTTGATGAGGCCCTTTGATGTGCCTTTGGTTGCACGAACACACACAACCTTGTGCCTGTATTCTGGCAGCGGAGCATCACTAATTATCTTGCCAGCAGAAAGGTAAGGGAGGTGGGGACCTGTGTGTGTGTGTGTGTCTGAGTCTGAGTGTGTGTATGTGTGTGTGTGTGTGTGTGGTCTCAGTGCGACGGTAGCTTTTAATGAGCCCCACGCTTCTTATCAAGCTTGGCGCTTGACAAACGCTCTGATCCACCCACATGGAGGACGGGGCTCGACTGATCGCGTCTGAAGCCCAAACCCCCCTCCTCCTTACCCCCGACACACGCACACACATACACACACACGACCACACCAATCGTCTCCCACACCCAACACCCTTTCTTTCCCTCTCTCTCTCTCCTTCTCTTTCTTCCCCTCCCCTCCGCCTTACTGTCAGACTGAAATATCCTTGAGAGAAAACTGTGAATCAAAGAGCTTTTCATCCTCTTTCACAAAGACAGAAAGGGAGAGAGAGAGAGAGGGAGGGAGAGAGAGGGAGAGAGAGAGAGAGAGAGAGAGAGAGAGAGAGAGAGAGAGAGAGAGAGAGAGAGAGAGAGAGAGGAGAAAGATGGAAGGAGAGATTCAACAGGACAGAAGAAACAAAGAAGGGTGGCAAGGATGGAGAGAGGGCAAGAGGTAGAAAAAAGGGGGAGAAAAGAGAAGAAAACGGAGGATAAAGGATTGAACTTCTAGAAGCTGGAGGGCACTCCAGAGGACAAGTCCTAGATTAGCTCTCACCCCTCCCTTCATCCTTTCCATCTCTCCATTCCCTCCATTCCTTCACCCATCTTCAGAGAAGGGAACGGCGGCCCCGAGGCCTTCTCTCGGCGGGCGTCGAGGGTGGTGAGCGGGGGGGAAAAGGGGGGAGGGAGGGGGGGGACGCTGGGCATTTAGACATCTGTCAGCCACTAATGAAAGAGTTCAATTTAGTGGAAAATCTCAAACAACCTTGTCTGACAGGCGGGCTGACAGGCTTTAACTCGCTGCGTGTGTGTTGTGGTGTGTGTGTGTGTGTCTCAGAGTGTGTGTGTGTGTGTGTGTGTGTGTGTGTTGTGCTAGCGTGGAGGGTGGGCGGGTCTCCAAGTAGATCAGGAGGGAGAAATTTAAAAAAATAAAAAGGTAAAAGTGGAAAAAATGTAATCTAATAAACTGCAGGCATTTGCTTATGTGTGCACTTGCCTGTGTGTGTGTGTGTGTATGTGTGTGTGTGTGTGTGTGTGTGTGTGTGTTTTAAGTGTGTGTGTGTGTTGAAGAGTCACGCAGGGGGAGTAGATCAGTCTGTGCAGCAGGGGTCGGGTCTTATGGCTTTAAATCACTCCAGGGGTGCAGGGCATGTTTTCTGACGATAGATGGGTTATAGCAGGGGTTTTGTGTGTTATGCATGTGTGTGTGTGTGTGTGTGTGTGTGTGTGTGTGTGTGTGTGTGGTGCTATTAAGATGTGGAGAGAACACACGGCTCTCCAGGCAACACACACACACTCACACACACTTTGTCTCCACCCCCCCAGAGCTTCATTAGCGGGTCATTAGAAACAACTTCAGTGAGAGCTGCTGTTCTTTCAGAAACACTTTTGCTTACCCATCTTCAATGAAACTGTTCAGAGAAGTAATGCCTGTGTGTGTGTGTGTGTGTGTGTGTGTGTGTGTGTGTGTGTGTGTTCGTTTGTGTGTGGATGTCAAACAATGTCAAACGTAGGACTAATTATTTGTATTTTTCATAATTGTTTTATGTGTTGAACTACCCATTACTGCAGCAGCAGAGTCAAACTGAACTCAGCTACTTCGGTCGTCCTCCATCTCCTTCCTTCCTTCCCTCCTTCGTTCTTTCTTTACTTCCTCCCTTTCCTCCTTTCCTTATTTCCTTCCTCAATCCCCCTTCCTTCCTTCCTTCCTTCCTTCCTTCCTTCCTTCCTGCTTTTCCTTCCTCCCTTCCTTCCCTCCTAATTTCCTTCCTGTTTTCGTCGTTATTCCTCCCTCCCTCCCTCCTTATTCCTTTCCTCCTTCCTTCCTTCCTTCCTTCCTTCCTTCCTCACTTTGACTTACAGTACCACTACCATGGTGCTTCTACCTTCTACCTCCTTAACTGCAGACGGTCAGATGAACAGCGATTATAGGTGACACATGAAAATGACCCGCTTTACATTCACTAGAGGCACATTGAGAGTCTCTGTGGGAGTATCAGTATGTCACCGCTGCTGCTGTTTATCATGTTAGCATTTAGCCTGCCGTCATCACTCATCAGCCCTGAATATCTAGTTAAGCTCTGAATATAGCTCTGTTAGTTATCTGCTGGTCATGTGGTGTGTTTACCCTCTTTCTTTGCTCCCTCCTCCTTCCTCCCTTACTCCTTTCTTTCCTTCCTTCTCTCCTAAATTCCTTCCTTCCTTCCTTCCTTCCTTCCTTCTTTCCTTCCTCCCTTCCTTCTCTCCTAATTTCCTTCCTCTTTTCGTCCTTATTCCTTTCCTTCCTTTCCTCCCCTCCTCCTAACTCCTTTCCTCCCTTCTTTCTTTCCTTCCTCCCTCCCTCTCTCCTAACTCCTTTCGTCCCTTCTTTCTTTCCTTCCTTCCGTCCTCCTTCCCTCCATCCCTCCCTTCCTCCCTTCCTCCCTCCCTCTCTCCCTCCCTTCCTTCCTTCCTTTCTTCCTTCCTTCCTTCCTTCCTTCCTTCCTTCCTTCCTTCCTTCCTCCCTCCCTCCCTCCCTCCCTCCCTTCCTTCTTTCCTTCCTTCCTTCCTCCCTCCCTTCCTCCCTTCTTTCCTCCTTTCCTTCCTTCCTTCCTTCCTTCCTTCCTTAGTTAGTTATCTGCTGGTCATGTGTTGTGGAATAAATCTTTTGGGTTATTAGCACTACGTCAGCTTTCTGTTGTCCCCAATCCTGTATATCATGACTATATTTCGACATACAGTATCTCCTGGATGTTTTTTTTTGTAAAAGCTGGATAAAAAGTGGTAAAACATTGATATGCTTTATATAAACTACACTATTCTTGTGCTGGTTAACAATTGAAACGCCACCACAGAGATGATGGTTTCCTTTACTTTTACCTTTTTGTTTCCTATCGAGAGCTTTTCCTATAGCTCCTCGTCTCAACATGATATTATTCACTGGTGATCGGTGTGCTCTCGATGGGGAAGGAAAAAGGAAAACAACAACAACAGCAACCCTCAGTAATACAACATCCAGTTTCTGCTCTGACCTGTGCATGCTGGGAAAACATTACTTCATCACTGACATGTATGAGGGACAGGTTTGGAGCTGACATAAAGATACACTTCCTGCATGCATAACATCACATATGCATACATTTGGTATACATGTGCTGTCAGGTTGACAAATCTTTAGGAGAGATGGGTGAAGTGGGAGCGATGTGGAGAGGCAGGGAGCTGACAGAGAAGCAACCAGCAGTGCCTCCCTTTTGTTGTTGTTGTTGTTGTTTTTCTGTGGCGTGTCAACCCGAGAGAAAGCCTGAGCCTCAATCTTTCCGCTCTCGACACCGCCATCACCATCATCTCTATGAGAGCTGTATGGGGAGGGATTCATCACATAAAAACTAAAAGACCCCTCTGCTTAATTCCCTCCTGTACAAAAAAAAATGGCAGCTGTTCAACTGTTTGTGCCCTAAACCAACATGGCCGCCGTTCATCACTGGCAATACCGGTGGCCCTTTTTTTCTACTATTTGGCCTTCGTCCAGCTTTTCACTCTGATTGCATCTATCCCTGTTAGGGCCTTGGGTTTGGAAGGAGAGATAGAGCGAGGGAGGGGAAGAGTGCCAATACAAACATTGTTCCGCTGGCTTTTACAAGCCATGAGAGTGGGGAAGTTAATAAGCAGGTATTGGTTTTTAACTGCGGCCCGTTTATTGCTTTGCCCTCGAGCGTGCTGGAGTGCTCCACTCCACCTTTTTTCTGTCCATCTGCCCATCACCTCTGCTAACCTCTCTCTCAATTCCTCCCTCTCTCCGCTCTCCTTTTTTGTCTTGACTCGCCTTGTTCAGCGATTAATTCACTGTGTTGTTTTTTTCCCCCCGTCTCTAGCTCGCTCCTTCTCCTCACCTTTTCATGCCCTTTTTTTAATATTTCAAGCTGAGGTTTAAAAGCCGCGTTTAAAAATTATGAATAAAACCTGCACACACCACTTAATGATCTGTTATTACACCGCTATTGATTCAGTGTTTTGAGTGTGTCCCTCATCTGCCTGTATTTTAGGTTTAGACAGTATTTATCTGTCAATACTGCACTTTTATTAAAAAATCGAATGTCAGCCAGTCAGCGTTATCCGACTCTGACATGATGAATATGATGGAGGTTTAATTACATACATATTGTTCTTTTCGATCAATATCGTCTGGGTTTCAATGGACAGTTTTAATTTTCCGTGCTCTCAGAAGCTTTTCTGCACTGGAAAGAATAAATTAGAGTATTTGTCGAGGCTTTAAACTCCCGGTAAAACATTAATCTCACAGCTGGGATCTGCTGATTTGTGGAGGTTGTTCATCACCTGCTCGAGAGGAAGATCTGCAAACATTACTGTGGTGAAAAACTACTTTAAACTCTTCATGTTTATTGGGAAATAATGATCTAATCTTTATTTAGATTTAGAGTTAACAATTTGTTTTTAATGCTCTCGAAAGAGGGAGTAGACTGCAACAAGGCATTTACAACATTAAATGGAGTTTTTGACCACTAGAGGCGCTATGGAGCAATATTTATTATTAACAGTCCTGATTTTATTTGGACTGACATGCATGTTAAGATCAAATGATATAACTGTTTGCTTACATATAAAATCTACTTTTAAGTATCATTAACTATTGAAATGAAACCAAATGTGGTTTTCAGTAGTGTAATGTTCATTAGGTCGATATGCATGTTTATTAATAGAGAAAATAGCATTTAAACAAGCTAATATTTTATGAGGATTGACATGCATGTTAAGCCCAGAGGGTTACTTTTAAGTATCATTAAGTATTTGATTTTAATCAATGAAACCAAATGTGATTTTAATTAGTGTAATTTTCATATTGTGTTCTTTTTTTTCTTTCTTTTTTTTGTGTTAGACATCAATTATGAAACACATGATTACCAGTTTCATCTTAATGTAGCATTAGGTTGCTATGCTTATTAATAAAAGGAGAAAATAGCATTTATACAAGTTAAAATCTCCTCTTGTTTCTGGTTGATGGTTAAAGGAAACTTGACTCTGATGCCCTTTCTAGCAACCACAATCCAAATTTACCGGTACCTGACTTCAAAAAGCCGAAACCATAACAACCAGAGACGCTGCAGGACAGAGAAGCTAGCGAGGAGGAGGAGGAGGAGGAGGAGGAGGAGGAGGGATGACCAGACATAAAGGTGGTGGGGAGGGTGGGAGTTATGGTGTAGAAGAAGGCGATTTCATGTTCCTATAATCCTGAAACTGCTGCAGTTTGTGTCCTCCCCTGGGCTGTTTCACACCTCCGACAAGGGATAAGAGGCTAAATCTCCCAGCGCTGGAAAACAGACTAAATTTAACATACTTATTCCGTGAGCAGTTAACACGGCCACTACTGTGCACAAAACAACAAGCTTGACTCAGAATCGGAAGCCCGAGCACAAATCCTGCGTATAGCTCTTGTGGGATTCGCAGTATCCACCCTGTCCTGCCCAGGAGGGCTATTCGCTGATCCAACTGACAGAAGCGAGCGAGTACAGGCGCTCAACTGATGAGATTCCAGTTAGCCGGTGCAGCCAAGGAGAGAGGCGGGAAAGCAGCCAATAGCCCGAGCAGAAGGGATCTAGGGGCCTCTAAATATCCACCCAGGGCTAAAAAAGAGCGGGAGTGCGAGCAAGCTTCGGCCCACTTCCTCTATCGGTCTCCAGGGTTACAGGAAGGAACAATAATAGAGAGCGGAGCAGATAGCGTGAAAGAAAGGCAATGCCACAGCATGGATACACTGTTAAAGTTATACAAACATGACTGTATAAAGGAAATAGATGCAAGGAAGCACTCAAACACAGCTTTCTAGCCGCTTGTTGCACAGTAAAGGCAGAAGGATTGCACGTGCACGCCACAAGCACGATGGATTTATGATACATATTTTAGTGATACATTGCAAAAGGTGGCAAAGCAAATGATTGATTGACTTTATTGTGTGTAAAGAGGGACATTCAAATTAAACATCCATCCCATTCTGTCATCATAAGAGCACCAAAACAGGACAATACAGAAGATGATGTGGTTCATTTTCAACTTCTCTAAGTTCACACAATTCACATCCTCTGGAATATTTTTAAATTTTGCCAACTTCAAGGTTCAAGGGAAGGCTTCCTGTTCTCAGCTGTGCTCCTATAAGGACCTTTGACTTCTTTTAAAGTTTGCTGTAACCTACGATTAAGGGCCATAACTGTGCTTGATTTGAATATATTTAAGTAATTTTGGCTTTAACACAATATCACTTAACCATTTTGCCTCAAATATAGTAATAGTGGGTATACAACATGATAAATTATTACTATACGTATATTGTAAGCAGGCGGGGAGCTCCGGTCCTCTGAAATGAGGCCAACGCGCAAGTAACTTAGAGCTGCATTCTATCAAAAGGCCACCAGGGGGCGACCGTCTCTATACAAGTCAATGGAGAATTCACCAACTTCTCACTTGATTTCTAACCTCAGTAAACGTTTTCAAAATGTGTTTTTGGTCTCAATCGCTAGTTTAAAGCCTTCTTCAATGCAGTATGATGTTCATTTGGGACATTTTGGCCTCCCTGATTTTATATTTGACGATAAAGCAGGGTATGCATTAGGGCGTGGCTACGTCCTGATTGACAGGTTGATTGCCCAATGTCTTCGAGATCCAGCCCTCGCAACCATAGCAACCTCCCCGCTCCGCCTCATGCCCATATAGGTATAATCCGTGTTTTTAGTTTTCCCAGCATGCACCTGAAATTTTCAAGATGGCGCTGCCTAGACTAGAAACTATTGGCTTCAGAGCAGCAGTCCACAAACCAATGGGTGACGTCACAGATGTTACGTCCATTTCTTTTATACAGTCTATGATTGTAACCCAACTTCTTTAAAAATAGGGTAGCCTTCTTATTGACCCTGTTTTCTGACATATTAAGTAATTCCACAATCTGATCATTTTACATTTTTGCCTTATTGATCCAGGAAGCCGACTCGTATCACCCTGAACAGCCAAATGTGTGGTGGTTGAATGTAGAAGACAAAAGAATGAGAATAGAGAATAAAATAATAAAAAAGAAAAGATTAATTTGCTTTCTAAAGATTGAGCTTAATCTTACTCTTTTTACATTTAAAACATGAAGTATTTGATTAGTCAGGCTTGGCGATATTGCTTAATAGAGTATTACAATATTAATACAAATGGATTTCTGTCCCTGATATATTTTATAATACGGCCAATGTGTGCACTCTTCATGTGCACGTAGAGTATGTGTTAATTTTTCAGAGACAAATTACTTTAAAGTCTTCATTTGTTACGAGAGATTTTGCAAAAGAAACATATGATCATGGTGCCATTATTGCCTGTTCCTGCTACTTTAGCGTCTATTTCCTTTCTTTGCTACTAGCTTAATTACCTGATGTCAATAAAACTTGCACTTGCATCAGAAATTCAATGACGTCCCACTCTCTGTGCACCAACAGCTGGTGGCATTAAGAGATAGCGAGGAGGTTGCAAGAAAAGGATGTTTTAAATGAGAAAAAAGAAGAATGTGGATTTGTGTCTGATACCTTTAATTATAATAGACAATATAGCTGGTGTAAAGACATTTTCAAGAACTTCACCTTTTAACATTTGCTTCTCCCACTTATCAAACTCAGTTGCTTGCACTTTCACAAACTAACGCTGACATGCTGTTGCTCACCTTCTCACACTCTCTCTCTCTCTCTCTCTCACACACACACACACACACACATATATACAGACAGACAGACAGGCAGGCAGGCAGGTTGGGGAGGGGCCGCCTGAGGGTGCTGCTGTAAGTGTGTGATTAGAAGAGAAAGTAGGCAGAGGAGAATCGAAGGCACACACTCACCCCTGTTAAGGTCTTTATGTTATGCAGTGCATTCTGGGCTTCAAGGGCAGCTTTCCTTGTGTAAAACGTGACAAAACAGCAGCCTGGGGAGAGAGAGAGAGAGAGAGAGAGAGAGAGAGAGAGAGAAAGAGAGAGAGACAGAGAGAAGGGATGAGCATTAGGAGCAACAAAGAGCACTTTCTCTATTCATCTGCTTGGCATCACCTGTCGACACTGGCAGACGCTGAGTGAATGTTAAGGACGAAACATCCTAGCGGAGAGAGGAAGAGAACGCTTTTGGATTCGTTTCAACGCTGATGACTTCAGCCTCGAGGAACTGACGCACGCACGCACACACACACACACACACAAACAATACAAAGACAGAAAGAAAAAGGGGAAGAGGAGAGATGGTGGAGAACTGGAGGTTGCCTCTTCATTAATCCTTGAGTAATCTGTGTAGAGTTGCTTACTCAATCGCTCACTATAGAAAGGATATACTAGTTTATTTATTGTTCACGCTCACTCATTCATCCGTACACTCGTTCACTTCCACATGAGGCAATTCATCCTTTCACTATTTCACAGGCTTGCCTCTCCGGTAAGCACCCATTATGTGATTTGGGGGTCAAATAAGACAAAATTTGCTTGAAAAGTGAAAGTAGGTTACATATAAATGGCTTCAACAGCTTGTTAAATGATTATATTTCAGTGTGTAGTTAGTATTTGAAGTTGTGTATGTGAAAACTAGCCTGGTTTTAGATGTTTTCCTCATTTATGGCTATTATCCTGATTGATTAGAGGAACAGAAAGACTCAACATGAACACGACGGGGCTCAAGGAAGAATATTTATGTGCTTTTTTTTAACATAAAACTCCTGATTTTTCCCAAGTGGGATTCAACAAACTCTTAAATCACTCGTTACAGCCTGATGAATGAGTATGTGACGTTTGTAAGAGGATAAAGCAAGAATTTCACACTGCAGATCCTAAGTCCTATTGCAGAAATCAACAATGTAGAGCAGCACTGTCATGTAACAGAGATACAGAGGGAATGCTCTGAGGTGAAAACATCTTTCTAAAGGAAAGCGGAGTGTGATGGGAGGCGGTCAAGGGATTCGACAGTCACAGACATGTTAGAGGAGCGACTATTATAGCCTACAGTGGGTGGTGTTACACTGTCAGCTGCAATATACGTAGCATTATATAAGGCATAGACCTGCAGAGAGACACAGAGGAAGCTGTCAGAATGAGAGAAGTGACCTATTGAAATGTACTTAAGGCTGGTTAATATGGAGAAAAATGAAATATCACGATATTTATGAGCAAATATCTTGATATCGATATTGCAGCAATAGCGTAGGGATGACTAATGGTGCTTTTACACAACAGGATTTTTTTGATATAATTAATTCACCGTAATTAAGCCTTTAAATACAGCAAAAGACAACATGCATGCCATTTCATATTACAATATTCACAATCTAACATATCAATCTGTATCTCTTTCTCTATAATATTGATATAATATTGATATAATACTGTCCAGCACTACATGTTCTGTATAAGTTGCCAAAATATGCCAATAAAAAATCTTTAAATCTCCAAAACCTCTGAGCCATATTTGATTTTAATTGATTTTGGTTCCCTTTTTTTCTAAACTCCAAATTCAATCAGATAAAGATATTATGACTCCAAGTTAATTAAGTTTTCCCCTGGTGATAGAAATAAAGAGATCTGTTCAGGACACGTATGGCACTCGTAATATTCTGTTCACGCCTTAAGAGAAAATTACAAAGTATGAGAAAATTCATGAAAGCCACACATTTTCTTAAATTACTCGTACATGGCTCTTAAGAATGAATCTGTTCCTACAAAGTGGGTTTTGCATGAGGCCCAATGTCAGACTAAAAGAGTCACATTTTATCTAATTTAGCTCAGGTTTAACGTTGACATCCCAACGTCTTTCCACCTGCAAATCATCATGTCACAGCTGAGTAAGTTGCCAACTCACTCACTCAGTCACTCACTCAGTCACTTAAATGCATGTGCATAGACAAACACAGTGAAGAAAGTAGAAGGTAGAAGGAGAGAGGGGAAAAAAAGGGGAGTGAGGGATTCTGCCTCTTCATTAATCTGTGTGTAATCCCTGCAGAGTGAGGCTGAAACACTGCAGTTGAGGGCCATTCTCTTGTCAGCACACAAACCTGCACAGTCAGGCAAAACAACCAAAAAAAAAAAACCAGCAGGAGGACATTTAGGCTAGATACAGAGGTGTGACTCCTCTGCTTTCCACATATAAACAGCTGCTGGTGTTTGATTTATGTCAAACATTGGGGTTGGGAAGAGCATTTCTCAATAAGGATTCCTGTCTGTGTTTGGCCCTTTTGACACCGTTATCTAACAGCCAGCAGGGAACTTTAAAAGCAAGGCTGAAGAGGAAAGAAAGGATAAAGACACACAGAGAGTCGACAATACAGTAAAACATGGAGGATGCACTTGATGGTGAGAGTTAGTCGGCTGGAAGAACAAAATTTGAAGCTCTGAAATTCGTGATGCATTACCAGAAACTAAACCGTCATTTAACTCTGATTCTGCAGAAGCCAAAAATGAGCAGAGAAATTTGTCTTACCAAATATTTTAGGTCAATACCTACCAGCAATATTTGGGAATTTAAAAATGTTGCCACCAACGCCAAAATCACTTTATTTTACTTTATGTTGCTGAAATTGAAAAAAAAAAAAAGATGATGAAGGTCACTTAAATTTGGTTATAAAAGTGTTGCGACTATGCCTTTAAGCCAACGTGAAAGAGAAGTCCTTCAAATGCTTCGAAAGTCAAAAAACATCTACAGCTCAGTTACAACTGGACCGATTTCATCTGCTAAGGAATCTGATATGATGACTCAACGCTTTGCCAGCTGCTATATCCAAGATTTTCCAAGAATAAACTTTATGCCACTACCCCAAACACATCTTTGACATATACGCTGATACTAATATAACTACTATAAGCCATGTTGGTAATTAAAATGAACTGGTGGGGGGCTGATAGGAAGGCTGGACCACACATGTTATACAGTCTCCTGATACACAAAAAGACTCAAATCAACTCATATCAGGAGTTTATTATCACACTTATTTGCAAAGTACTTAGCTTAACAATTTGGTAGAGGTCACTTTGTGTCATGATATCTGGTCAATAACAAAATCTATCTCAATTTATTCTCAATTCTATCCCATTTAACACTTGTATGAGGTATGCAATGCACAGATAGACCATCAGATTGTGTTATGGTTGCTATAGATACAGGTTGTTCTATGGTTTCTATTGATACAGGTTGTTCTATGGTTTCTATAGATACAGGTTGTTCTATGGTTGCTATAGATACAGGTTGTTCTATGGTTGCTATAGATACAGGTTGTTCTATGGTTGCTATAGATACAGGTTGTTCTATGGTTGCTACGGGTTGTTCTATGGTTGCTATAGATACAGGTTGTTCTATGGTTGCTATGGGTTGTTCTATGGTTGCTACAGATACAGGTTGTTCTATGGTTGATATAGATACAGGTTGTTCTATGGTTGCTATAGATACAGATTGTGTTATGGTTGCTATAGATACAGGTTGTGCTAGTGTCATCTTGTACACAAACAAAATGAGTCTCTAACATGTTTTGAACAAATGAGAGACAAAAAAAAATTCATGTTTTATATTGTCATGGTCTAAAAAAGGCACTTTCTTGTTGTGACCTACAGAATGGTTATAACTTTTAGCAACAAACAACTGTAGCAACTACTGCTAGCAAGAAGCTACGTGCAGTTTAATAAACTTTATGAATCTAAACTGGTGATTTAAATGCCGACTAGAACTATGTTTGAGGTATCCAGTAATGGGATTTTAATGGACACCTGCCAGGTAATCACAAGCCAGTATTTTCCGATTTGGCTTTCACTATTTGAATGCTGAAAAAAACCAAAACAATCAGGCACATCTTGCATTTGCCTCACACAATCAGACCGAGCTGAATTGGCTAACAGGGTTAATACACTCAAGCCGACTGTACGCCAGCCACAGGTGAGCCACAAGTGTGAGCAGATTTTTGTATTTTTTAGCATCCATGTCTTCCTTTCAGTTGCTGCAGGTTCATATGTTTGGACCTTCTGCCTCCATCTTTGCTCATCTGTTAATTTTCGGTGGTGTATTTATTTGTCCAGAGATGAGCCGAGTGCGCCATTGTTTACATCTGCTTTGTTTGTCCTCCCCATTGTGTTCACGACACAAATCAACTCAGCGTGAATTAGCTGGGCTGGTTGTGGTTTTGTTGCCCATATCGCAGACATCAGCCCCTATGACACTTGCCCTGCAGTGCATCTTAGTGAAATCCAACAGTGAGCATCTGGAGCAGGTTTAGCATCCGAATCCCAGAGTCCCTTTGATGAGGCTGGGAGCGTAATGGATCTGAATTTCTGTGGTGTCCTCTGGGTGCCAGGGCTATTGAATAGTTGGCCCTTAGCCTAGCGTCAGCAACGTGATTGGTGTTGTGATTCGGATGGTGCAGTGACTGTGTTTTTTTTAAACAGGGATATTTCTCAGCTTAGTGTTTTTTTCTTCTACGACCCCCGGTGTGAGAAGCAGCTTGGGGGCAGTCACTTCATTAAACCTAAAAACCACCCGCTTCTACAATCAGTGTAATTTTACCACCAGAAGTTTTACACTAGTTAAATTCTCGGAGATAAGAGGGGGAAACTAGTCACGACTGAATTGACTATCTACAATTTATTCCACGTAGGTAACCAAACTGATATGGCAGGCAACACACACTTAGTGATACATTTGTGGCTTCAAGATATTGTAGATCTCCAGCAGCTTTCAATTATCATACTAAAATCTGCACTAGCTTAGGATAAGGTTGAGGGAGAGGTACTCAAATCCTTCAGGAAGTCAGGAGGTAAAAATCTCCACTAAATGTTAAATACCAAACAAATTCGCATATCAGTGGATTTTTAAAAATAAACAAAAAGTAAAGCATTTATTGTGAAGAATAGTCAAATCTTGGAAAGTGCTCAGAAAATGAAATTCATCTTTGTATCATATTTCATCTCTTTTTACTTATGAGTGGAACATTTACAAGTATCTCTACAGGTTAATAAATTTTCTCCAAAAATGCAAGAAGGATTTGGAGGCCTTTTTTTTTTTTTTTTTAACTTGACACCAGTGAAAAAGTAGTATTTTAAAGGTAATTGTAAAAATCTTGATCTGAAGATGAACTAGTGACTCCAACACTCTGAGTCAGATAGTGGAGTAAAAAAGTACAATCGTGCTCTCTGACATGTTGGATAAAATGTGTAAAAAAGTGGAAAATGGAAAAATATAACAAAGGAAGGAAGGACGGAGGAAAGAAGGAAGCTAGGAGGGAGGGAGGAAAGAAGGAAGCTAAGAGGGAGGGAGGGAGAAAGGAAAAGAGGAAGAAAGGAAAGAAAGACAGAGGAAAGAAGGAAGGGGGGAAGGAAGGAAGGGAGGAAAGAGAGAGAAAGTAAAGAAAGAGAGAAGGAAGGTCGGAAGGAACAGTCAAAACAGAAGGAAGCTAGGAGGGAGGGAGGGAGGGAGGGAGGGAGAAAGGAAAAGAGGAAGGAAGGAAAGAAGGACAGAGGAAAGAAGGAGGGAGGGAGGAAGGAAGGAAGGAAGGGAGGAAAGAGAGAGAAAGGAAAGAAAAAGAGAAGGAAGGTCGGGGGAACAGACAGAAGGAAGGAAAGAAGGAAAGAAGGAAGGAAGGAAGGACAGACAGAAGGTAGGAACAGTCAAAACAGACAGGGTCAATTTGACCCGGGAGGACGACAGGAAAGGATACAAGAGATTTTAAAGGGCTCTGAATGTCTATTAATAACATAATAAATCCTGTGTACTTCTAATCGAATCGCGACTACAGTATAAGACATGAAGCACAGGCTCTACACAAAGGAAATCTTGAAGCTTGAAGCATCATTTCTGAGTAGCATGTGGAATACAACTTTATCGAGATTTCACAGGGTTGAATATTACACTACAAGCAACTGAAATTGACCTGTGTAATGCAGCAGACCTTGTCCTGTCACTGAGAGATTATGTGTCAGGTTCTCACTGTCAATTTGACACTTTTTTTGAAGAAGCCGCAAAGAACACGTCTCCGACAGTTTGTCAGTTCTATAACGCGGACACACACACACACTCACACACACACGCTTACACACAACTGGCGGCGAAGACGAAAGCGGCTGTCTGGATCTGTAGAACCAGAGTGTGAACTGTCAGGACGGGCCAAGTTTTCTGCATCGGTGTTCACACTTGTAATTGACAGTCTGTTGGCGGAGCTGGACAGAAGATACAGCTCATATCAAGATGTTCAGAAGTGGTTTGGTGTTTTTTTTTTTTGAACACGCTGAAGCTGCAGGAGAAATCTTCCACTGACTTTTTCTTTAGGGGGGAAGGAAGGAGGGGGGGGGGCTTTGTTGAATGAGTCGTTTAGTTTGGGGAGAAACTAGGAGACAAAAATATAACAAAGACAGAAATGATTAACCCTCCTGTTGTCCTTGAGTCAAGGAAGCAAGGAAGGAAGGAATGATGGAAGGGAGGAAGGAAGAAGGAAGGAAGGAAGGAAGGAAGGAAGGAAGGAAGGAAGGAAGGAAGGAAGGAAGGAAGGAAGGAAGGAAGGAAGGAAGAAGGAAGGAAAGGAAGGAAGGAAGGACAGAGGAAAGAAGGAAGCTAAGAGGGAAGAGAGGAAAGAGAGAGAAAGGAAGGAAAGAGAGAAGGAAGGTTGGAAGGACAGACAGAAGGAAGGAAGGATGGAAGGAATGATGGAAAGGAGGAAGGAAGAAGAAAGCTAAGAGGGAGGAAAGATGGAAAGAGGGAGGGAAGGAGGGAGGGCGAAAGGAAAAGAGGAAGGAAGGAAGGAAAGGAAGGAAGGAGGCAGGAAAGAAGGAAGGGGGAAGGAAAGAAGGAGGGAGGAAGGAAGGAAGGAAGGATGGGAGAAAAGAGAGACAAAGGAAAGAAAGAGAGAAGGTGGTTTGATGTTTTTTTTGAACACGCTGAGGCTGCAGGAGAAATCTTCCACTGACTTTTTTTTTGGGGGGGGGGGGGCGAAGGGAAGCTTTGTTGAATTAGCCGTTCAGTTTGGGGGGATTTAAGCGCAACTCTTCTGTTGTCCTCAAGTCAAGGAAGCAAGGAAGCAAGGAAGGAAGGGAGGAAGGAAGGAAGGAAGTAGGAAGGAAAGGAAGGATGTTGACATGGCCTTACAGTACGTAGCTTCCTCTTCCAGTGGAGAGCGATATCATTCTCTAACACTCGGACTGGTCAAGACTATATATTGTTGCTCCACTATCCATCAGAAGAGACCGAGCCATCCGACGCTAATGCCCACTGAGAGTGACACATTCCTCAGGCACTTAACTTCAAGGACTTTTTTTTTTTTTTTTTTGCTGCCAAGAAAACCAAGCCTACACACACACACACACACACACACACACACACACACACACACACTTCTAAAGGAGTAAGTCAGTGTTCAATTTGAATGCTTATTATTACGGTGCAGAATTGCATTGCTGATTGTGTTTGTACAGTTTGTATAAATGAAGAGGATTCCTGCAGCGTACATGTGTTGTGGTGACGCGTGGCTTAGCAGTATCACTATGTGGCAGAGGTAAATCGGTTCGTCGTGGTGGTGAATTGGTGGTGTGGTTGCGGGGAGCAGAAGGGCCGATGGGCTTAGCCAAAAGCCTAAGGGCCTTGTGACAGAATTAAATCTCCCCTGATCATACCTGCCGCTGCATATGCTAGTTGCACTCCATTTAATCCGGTTACCCCCTCTCCTTTACCGCTATGAAACAACGGGCCAAATGGAGTGCAGCCAATGAGAACCATAACGGGGGGAAGTTATCCTGCTACAAAAATGCACAATGAAAGTAAAAAGAGAGTGAGAGTGATATTTATAATCAAGTAAAGCGGAGAGATGACCACACTGTCCTGAGAAGAAGAAGAAGAAGTCTCATCAGCCATAATAAGTGAAAATACAGTAAGTGATCTATAAAAGGTTCAATGACTCCCAAATTGATTGCGGTGTCTTTTAATACACAACTGCAACAATAACCATTAGCTCTTCTTTAATTTAAAAAGGCTTAGTTGGTTTATAGTATTGCTGTAATTAACACACTGGTGATTAAACAGGCCAATTAGCTCATTATTGATCCATTAAGGGTCAATGATGTTTTTTGTTTTTGTGTCCATGTGGTTTAGTTTAAATTTAAAAGGGGTTAAAATGTGAATAACTTGCACACATTTCATTTTTTTGTGGATTCAGCATAACATTTCTGCTTTTAATCCATTTTGAGAGAATATATTAGAGGATTATGGCAAAAATGTCTAAGTGGTGTAACCATAAAAGCTAATTAAACTTGTTTAAAAATGCTGAATTCTTAATAAAACACCATATCAGCTAGTTTGGCATGATCTTACATTATAACTTTTATATTAAATAAAGCTAATGGAATACTATTGTTCTAAATATTACAATTAATCTGGGTAACCATGGAGATCAGGAAACATTTACAGTCATTATTAGTATAAGTCCACTTAAATACACTGTAGGTGATACAATATTTAATATTTATCTTTTGTGGTTACACCATTTGACATTTTCAGGAGCATTCAGTCTCACTTTTGGTTTTAAAAAATGGTGCAAATGTCATTTCAAATTACATAAAACCAACAAAAATGCAATTTTAAATAACCTGATGCTGCTTTTAAAACTATTTTTAAGATATTTTTGAATTGCTCATATTGCTAACTCTTATTTATCACTGACCCTTAAACACCTACAATGCTTATTTTACATCTTTGACTTCAATTATTCTATCTTGTAAG
The DNA here is from genome assembly GCF_027409825.1 of Scomber japonicus. Lineage (NCBI taxonomy): Eukaryota > Metazoa > Chordata > Actinopteri > Scombriformes > Scombridae > Scomber > Scomber japonicus. Next base: position 21,505,234 of record NC_070600.1, on the reverse strand, counting down.
CTACCACACACAGACATATTTTTATATATGTGGTCATAAAAATGAGAAATCAGCCCTGGGGTTTGCTGACTTGACTCCACCTGTGTAAAGCAGGTTAGTGTAGCATCATGATTTCCATGTCAGTCACGTTAACTTTTAAATGTGTTCATTATACTCCTGAATGCTGTGTGTGTACAATGGGGAGTTTTTCAGCATTGAATCAGTATTGTACATTATAATTCCAATTGCACCTGTGTTCAAGCTTTGGCCCCTTGTGTGCGATTAGCAATTCCAATAGCACTGTATGAGGGTTAGCTGATAGGAGCGCGGTGTGAATTATGATTCTGGTGGCTTTTTTTTTTTTTTTTTTTTTCTGCAAATGTGTGTATATGGGAGGGTTATAGCTTTTAATGTTAGCATTAGCTATTCTGAAGGCATATAGGCTAATGTGGAGGGGAGGGTTGGCTGTTAGCGCTGCGTTAGCCACTGTGTGTTGTGATTCCCGTGGTGTAGCCGGGGCCTGGGAGCCATGCAGCGTGTGGCGGATCGTCCCAGGTGGTGGGCTGTCAAGACGAGGATCAAAGAGCAGAGGAGTGGACCGCACACACACACACACACACACACACACACACACACACACACACACACACACACACACACACACACACACACACACACACACACACACACACACACACACACACACGCTTACACACACAGTTTCCCTGCAGTATTCCAGTTCCACCTGTTTAAGAGTCAACACACTCACAGCTCACACACACACAAAGCTGCAGAAAGCCAACGAGAGCGCACATACTGTATTTTTTTTTTTTTTTTTTTTTTTTTTAGCGTATACCTGCGTGTGTGCTTTTTTATTCACACGGAAACATACGCATACTAGCAACAACCTTGAAAAAGTAGGGAAAAAACAACGTTCTGCACAGGAGCATTTCCATCTATTTGTGTGTGCATGTGTGTGTGTGTGTGTTCGTGTGTGTGTGTGTGTGTGTGTCTTTTTTCTCGCAGCACAAACATTTACCTGAAGGCCGAGAGGTCTCAGAGCGGGGAGATACACTCTGCTTGTGCTGTTGAAGAGGGACACTCAAAAAACACACACCAGAGACGTGCATGCACAAACGTCGGGGAGTGAAGGGAAGGAATCTATTAGATGCTGATGTGTGTGTGTGTGTGTGTGTTCTATATGTGTGTGTGTAGCGGAAAGAGTGCAAGACTGAGATGACGTGGAAAAAGAAGAGCGGCATGTTTGCAAGACTAAAAAAAAAAAAAAAAGGAGGAGAAGAAGAGCAGCTGTGAGTGGAATAGAGAGTAGAGGTGGGAGATGCCTGTTCATAAATGCTTCATGGCTACTGAAGGGGGCCTTTGACTGAGTGAAGACCCGCGGCCTCTCGCCTCTGTCAACACATCAACACCCCCCCTCCAACAACAGGTCGACCCTGACTCAAGACAGTAAGGCTGCAGAGGAGCAGATGGGGGCGGGTCGGGCATATTTAGGAGGTGATTTCAGGCTCATTTTGAATCAATATCGCCCTTTTATAACCTTAAATATCAGACTGGGGTGCTTGGATTTGGGTACAAGAACATTAACAGCCTGCCATGAAATTTGACTTTCTCTGTACAGTTAATAACAATAATACTCATTAAATTTCTTTGCACCTCTTTATTTAAATCTGCCCTGTCACAGAATAGGTGGGTGGGTCATCGAGGCTTAAGCAGCAACTAATCTACTTAAAAGACTTTCATTAGTCCGGGTTTCAGCGCATAGGAGACACTATTCCTCTTGTTCTTCTTATTTTATTTTATAGCCAGAAACTGGGTTAATATGAAACTATGAGCAGTGACGTTTGAAACCCCACAGGTGCAAGATCAGCATTAATCCAAATGAGAAGAAAAAAAAACCTTCTATATAAGCTGTTGATGAGGACAGAAGTGCCCAAAAAGTGCTGCAATGGTTGAGATAAGGCAGGGGTGTCAAACATGCGGCCCGTGGGCCAGAACCGGCCCGCTGAGGGGTCCATTTCGGCCCACTTTCCTTCCTGTCTTTTTTTCCTTTCTTCCTTCCTGTCTTTTTTCCTCCCTTTCTTACTTCCATCTGTCCTTCCTCCCTTTCTTACTTCTGTCCTTCCTTCCATCTGTCCTTCCTCCCTTCCATCTGTCCGTCCTCCCTTCCTTCCTCCCATTCTTTATTCTGTCTGTCCTTCCATCTGTCCTTCCTTCCATCTGTCCTTCCTCCCTTTCATCCTTCCTCCCTTTCTTCCTTCCTTCTTTCCTTCCATCTGTCCTTCCTCCCTTTCTTCCTTCCTTATTTCCTTCCATCTGTCCTTCCTCCCTTTCTTTCTTCTGTCCTTCCTTCCATCTGTCCTTCCTCCCTTTCTTCCTTCTGTCCTTCCTTCCATCTGTCCTTCCTACCTTTCTTCCTTCCTTCCTTTTGCCTGTTTTCCCTTCCTTCCCTTCTTATTTCCTTTCTTCCTTCCTTCCCTCCATCTTTTTAGTGATCTGGCCCACATGAGATCAAATTGGTCTGTATGTGGCCTTTGAATGAAAATGAGTTTGACACCTCTGAGATAAGGTGACGCTATAAGGACTGTAGGATTAAAAAAAAAAAGAGGCAATGTATGCTGTGGATATTGAAGAAAAGTCATAATTATATAAATAAGAAGTCAACTGATCTTATTTTAGAGGCTTTGTCAGGTGATGATGAAACTCTGATTGTTTATGGACAGTTTTATAACAATAATTATTAGGTGCTCGACTGAGAGAACAGAGCGCTTCAATATTTAATGTTACACAATATTACAACCTTTTATTCTTCTTTTGCCAATTTGTAAAACATAAATCTGGATTGCATCTTCCAAACTGAGTTATTAGACTAATTTTTAAATGGCCTGAGGAGACAAAAATTATCCAGTAATTCATGATTTAAAAAAAAAAAGAGAAAGAAATCAACATCATTTGGTGTTGCTTTTCTCTTCCTGGTAATCATCTGACGCTCCTGAGATATATCTGGAGGGGATTGTGACATCAAAAAGCCAACAATGTTTGCAGTTAAACCGGCAGGTGGAGGTGGGGGAGAGGAGGGGTGGGGGGGTGAAAGGACCAATGCCCTGCAGCCCAGAGCAGAATGGAAGTATGGTGTATTAAAAAGCTAAAGCTAAGCAGTGGGGGTGAAGCCCTTCAACACCTGAGGCTGGACTGCAGCAGCTACAGTGACCCCCCCTCATCCCCCCCCCCCCCAAATCACTCCTTTAGACCCCCGAGGCTCCACTCAACTGCTGACCCAGAGTGCTTCCAATTAATTACCTCGACCTGTGGCGGCCCACCACAGTTTCATAATGAGCTGAAAATAAGTTAAGTTAAAATAAAAGAGCTCGAAAGTTGTGTTTAGAGATCAGTTTGTCTGAAAGTGAGGTGAACTGTATTTTTAACATTGATATATAACATTAACTTCATTTTGCACTGTAAATAACTTCATCTGCATAAAAGCCATTATGCTATATAATATTCATCTCATTTAGTCCCACGTGCACAAAGCTTCATGTACATTACTTCTCTACTTTATATATATATATATATATGACTTATAACTCCGCCTGTATATATAACTTATTCTCTTTAATATATAACATTCACTTCATTTTGCACTGTAAATAACTTCATCTGCATAAAAGCCATTATGTTATATAATATTCATCTCATTTAGTCTCATGTGCACACAGCTTTATGTGCATTACTTCTCCCGTGTGTAGATATGACTTATAACCGTCTTAATTTCCTGCATTTTTAAATTACTTTCATCTGCATATATGATTCATTTTCTCTTTGCACTTTACTGGTTTGCACTCGGTTTAGATGCAGAACTACATCTTGTCGTGCTTGTACTCGTACGATGTGCAATGACAATAAAGTTGACTGTAATCTAATGTGATCTACAGTAATTAGTCGATTGATTTTCAACTAATTGTTTAATCATTGCAGCTCTAATTTGTGTCTTTCTATTTTCAGCAGCAAGAAGTAGCGAACATCAGAAAATAGTTAATTATATATAAAGATGTGATTGTATTTGCTGCGTCATCACTATTCATACTGTATCTATATAACCAATGTGTTTATGATTAAACTGTTCTTCATTGATTTATCCTCTTAACCCTCCTGTTGTCCTCAGGTCAGGGAAGAATGGAAGGAAGGAAGGAACGAAGGAAGGAAGGAGTGACAGGAGGAAGTAAGGGAGGGAGGAAGAAAGGAAGGAAGGAAGGAAGGATGGATGGGAGGAAGGAAGGACAGGAAAAATGAAGGACAGGAGGAATGAAGGAAGGAATGAGGAAGGAAAAGAGCAAGGAAGTAAGAAGAGAAGGAAGGAAGGAAGGACAGGAGGAATGAAGGAAGGGAGGAAGGAGGGAGGAAGGAAGGAAGAAGAGGAGGAAGGAAGGAAGGAAGGAAGGAAGGAGGAAAAGAGCAAGGAAGTAAGAGGAGAAGGAAGAGAGGAAGGAAGGAAGTGAGGAAAGAATGAAGGGAAGAAGGAAAGGAGGAAGGAAGGCAGGAAGGAATGAGGAAGGAAGGAATGATGAAGGAGGGAGGAAGGAAGGAAGGAGGGAGGAAGGAAGTAAGGAGAGGAGGAAGGAAGGAAGTGAGGAAAGAAGTATGGAAGGAGGAGGAAGCAAAGAAAGAGCGAAGGAGGGGAAGAACAAAGGAAAAATTAAAGAAAGAGGAAGGAAGGAAAGAAGGAACAGTCAAAAGAGAGATGGGGTCAATTTGACCCGGGAGGACGACAGGAGGGCAACCGATCCATGCATTTAACCCCCCCCCCCCGGATACCCCCTACAGGGTTTGAAGTCCACCCACCACATTCTCACAAAATCCTGCAGGAAACACTGTCTGACCCTCATGAACTACACTGTAGTGCAGTTACTGCTCACACAGGCCTCTGGGTGGCATGGCTTACATACTCCACTACTCTCTATCTCCTACAGTCCCCTCTCTGCTCTCTGTGCAGCTGGAAAAATGCCCCCTTAATATGTATAATTTATGTGTGTCAAAAAGTCTCTGAGTGACAGCAGGGACGAGGAGGAGGAGGGGGGGGGGAAATGACAGAGAACACGTTCTGAATTTGACAGCGCAATAAAGAACAGATTGTCAGATGGAAGAAAAGAAAAAAAGAAAAAAAAAGGGGAGAGGATGTGTGGATGGCTTCAAACAATGCTGCATCACTGACGGGCATTTGGCTGATGTTCTAATCCTGTTAACGTAGGAATCGGTCCAGCTCACAGCACTTCACAAATATATACAATCCACTGGTTACTTTGGTGGAAAAGCACCAATGTCACCCCCCTCCAAATCCTCCCTCTCTCTCTCTCTCTCTCTCTGACTCGCTCCCTCCCTCGCTCGCTCGCTGCAAAAAACAACAAGAGCACTTTCCGGAAATCAAAGCCGCTTTCTGGCCGACCCCGGAGTGCTCAGAGAGGAGAAGAAGAAATTCCAGCTCTGCAACTTCGCTTATAACCAGGCAACTCTCACTGTCGCTGAGGCATGAAAAAGTATAAACATAGAGGGGGAGAAAAAAAAAGAAAAAAAGACACACACACACACACACACACACACACACACACACACACACAGAGATGATATGAGAATCCACACACACACTCACAATCCCCCATTAAATTCCACCTGCAGCTGCTCTCTAATTGGGCCTGGGTAGCCTTAAAAAAAAAAAAAAAAAAAAAAAAAAAAAAAGCTAACGTCTAGTTAAAGCGATATAATTGGCCGCTCTGCTTTAGGAAAGAATGAAATAAATCAGTCCTCCGTCTCAGGTCGGCCCCGTCTCAACTGAATCCATTAGAGCAGATAATTGTCTTGGACAGCAAAGCGTTTGCTCGGCGTTGCCACAGCTGAGCGAGAGGATACAGTTGGCTTGCAGTTTCAAAGCCGATGTCTGCCATTGGACGGCTGCGGGGTCCCTGGACGCGGCATCAGAGCAAGCAACCCTGGCGGAGGGGATGTAGGGGGGGCGGAGGGAGGGGGTGGGGGGGGATTTTCATCTGAGCAGTGATCGAAAATCAGATGCTGTAATCTGCCCGCATGTGTTTATCTCCAGGCTTGAAATTATTTCCCAAAATCTTTCATTGGATTTATTTTTTTGCAGCCATCAAGATGACATTTGAGGTTAGAGGTGATAAGAAAAAAAATGGAGCTTGATTCAAAATCTATTCTGGGTCTTCAGGTCAAACACTTATCAAGTAAAAAAACCTCTCAAGGGGCAAGTATTGATTATAATTTTTGTTTTCAAGGTGGTTTTTTATAAAGCGTAAAGTGAACTGAAGAACATTTCTTATTGCACTCTGAGAGGAAATCTGCAACATCCTTTTGTGTGTGTCTGTGCTAAACACTTGTGGCTGTGCTGTGGCTCCCGCTCATCCCCAGAGATCAGCTGTCAATCAAACCGTATGCGGGTGTGGGTGGCAGCGTGTCGCCTCTTTTCTCAGATTTTGAAGGTTTGATTTCTTCTACAGGTGGCCCTTTTGTCTTCGTCTTTTCAGCCGTGATGTATTGGCTGTAGGTTGAATCACTTTTCTTTTTTTCTTTTTTTGTGCTGCTGCTTTAATTGGCGACAGAGCAGAAAGACGGGTATTTATTTATATAAATGAGTCACAGATTACTTGCTTTTGTTGGCAAGAGCTGAACGATATTGAATAGGAAAATATCAAATTGGGATTCTTCTCATTTAACTAGAAGTCTGTAAAATACATTTTGTTTCTACATGAACAGAATCAGATAAAAGAATACGGCTTCTTGTTGTTTCAGACCTCTCAGGCTTCAAACCAGTCAGAGGTAAGTTTTCTTTAAAAAATACATTACTGAGTGGAGGAGGGAACATTACTCAATAATAATCATTAATGAGTAATGAGAGTACAGTTAACGGCGCTGCACTTTTTACAGCTGTAGATCTCTGAAGGTGGAGATTCAAAGCTTTTGCAGAGATTGACCCCTTCTGTTTTGACTGTTCCTTCTTTCCTCCCTTCCTTCCTTCCTTCCTTTCCATCCTCCCTTCCTTCTGTCCTTCCTTCTTTCCTTCCTTCCGTCCTTCCTTTCCTTCCTCCCTTCCTTCTGTCCTTCCTTCTTTCCTTCCTTCCTCCCTCCTTCTTTCTATCCCCCCTTCCTTCCTTCCTTCCTTCCTTCTTCTCTCTTTATTTCCTCCCCGACCTTCCTCCCTTCCTAATTTCCTCTGTCCTTCTTTCCTTCCTTCCTCCCTCCTTCCTCCTTTCCTCCCTCACTCCTACCTTCCTTCTTCCTCCCTTCCTTCCTCCTTTCTTTCCTCCCTCCTTTCCTTCCTTCTTCTTTCCTTCCTTCCATGACTCGAGGACAACAGGAGGGTTAAACAATGAACTCTGTCATCACTCAGCCATTATCATTATTATTTTTTTTTTAAATTTATTAATAGGGACAAATACAATATACACAGACAGGCTGAAACAACTGTCTGAAGCATCGCAGTGTTTGCTAATGCTAATTTGCAACACCTGTCTCTAGAAGGGCTTTTTTAAAAGTTAGAGATTAAAACAGTAAAAAAAATAAAAAGGAGGTGAACCAAATACTGCCAGACAGTAAATACAATACAGCAAAGGGGTAAAAAGAAAAATAAGAACAGTCAAGTGGTGGTGAGTCTCTTTAAAAGTGTGCAGCAACCGGCGGCTACCTGCTAGCGCTACTGACTGTGAGGCTATGACCTCGCAAAAAAACAGCAAAGAGACAAATCCCAGCACATAAAATCTAGATTAAAGTTCTTCTACAGTACAAACATCGGCCAAGTGTTAATACTACACACATCATCCAACAGCACACACGCAATTAACGTTAATTAACTACAGCTGTGTAAATTTACCAGCCAAAGTTGCCAGTATGTATAGCAGATGAAATCAACGGTCATTAGCTTTAGCTTGTGGGTTGAAAATAAGACTCTTTCAAACTCTCTCAATTTGTGGTTTTGTATATATAAAAACGATAAATTGCTCAGACTGGCTTTGTGTTAGATAGACTTTATCAAAATTTGATCTAATGTCTTGGCTTTTTTAAAGGGATATAGCATGTTTTTTTCTGATTTATGTACTGCTATGAGGTTGGATCTTAAGGTGAATGTATCAAACATTTAAAAATGCTGCTCTTAAATGTCTAAAATCAGGGATTGACCTCTTCTGTTTTGACTGTTCCTTCTTTCCTTCCTTCCTTCCTTCCTTCCTTCCTTCCTTCCTTCCTTCCTTCCTTCCTTCCTCCCTCCTTCTCTCTTTATTTCCTCCCTCAGCTTCCTCCCTTCCTTCTGTCCTTCCTTCCTCCCTCAGCTTCCTCCTTTCCTCCCTCACTCCTCCCTTCCTCCTTCTCTCTTTCTTTCCTCCCCCAGCTTCCTCCCTTCCTTGTTTCCTCCCTTCCTTCTGTCCTTCCTTCCTCCCTCCCTCCCTCCTTCCTTGTTTCCTCCCTCACTCCTACCTTCCTTCCTTCCTCCCTCTCTCCTTTCCTTCCTTCTTCCCTTCCTTCTTTCCTCCCTCTCTCCTTTCCTTCCTTCTTCCTCCCTTCCTCCCTCTCTCCTTTCCTTCCTTCTTCCTCCCTTCCTCCCTCCTTTGCTTTTTGGTTATTTATATACTGTTATTAGGTTGAATGTCTCTGTTAAACGTGCTCAAAATCTCAAAAACTTGAAGTGAACGTATCAAAAATGTAAAAATGCTGCGTTAAAAGTCTAAAACCAGGGATTCAGCCTTGCACATACCTACAAACGGCCATCTTTTTGTTGCTAATTGTCCACATGTATGGATTTATTTGAGAAGTTCATATTTCAAAAGATCTAATTTTATTTGAGCTTTCAGAATAAAAGACCTGGAAATGTGCATGATTCATTCTCTTTAAGAAAAATGTATTTAATGTCACTGATGAGTCATTTCCATTCAGTTCAACTTAGTTCAATTCTCTTTTGGTTGATGTTTGTATTTTGACTGATTTCTAAGCTATTTTACGCACGGAGACTCTCATGCCGGATGCAGCTTGTTAATGAAGACATTAAACTTATTCTGTGTGTGTGTGTGTGTGTGTGTGTGTGTGAATTTAAGTGTGTGTCTCAGCAGCTCATGTGGGCAGGCTGTATATTAAGATAAATGACACAGCGCGTCCCCTGCCAAAACACACACACTACCACACACACACACACACACACACACAACCACACACACATACACTGCAACAGACCCGTCATGGCGCTTAAGGTTGTGTTTTAGCAAAAGGACCATTTTCTGTTTACCCCTCTGGCTCTCTTTGTCTCATTCTCTCTTTATCTCTCCCTCCATCTCTATCTCTCTTTCAGCACAAAATGCCAAATTGCTCCATTTCTCACTCGCTCCCTTCCTCCCCTGCTCATCCACTCATCTGGTTATTAACTCCAAACACATTAAACCAACAGTGGTGCCACAATATTCCCCAGACTGCCCCAGTCAGCACAAACACACACACATAGACACACACAGACAACACACAAACACCCTAAATGCACACACCTGGGTCAAACTACAAAATGGATCCTGCATGGCGGCAGCGTTTTACTGCTTTAGGGCAGAAAACAACTGGGAACATCTGGGAACTTATTAAAGGAAACCGAGCTCAAATAATTTTCTATGATTGATCACGTTTTGGCTCCTAACTAACCAAAACAGGCTTGAGGAGATCATTTAAAGTATTTGCAATATGGATATTTGGAAGCTGATAGGATAACTTGGGATTGATAATATTCTCTCATGCCAAAATTATTCCGGAGCGACTCGTGTTTGCTTGAGGAGCTTCTCTCAAACAGCAACGACTGTCATGTGATGTGACGCCAGATGATGACAATAATAAAACAGGAGGATTAAGCTGATCCACGGATATCCACTTTCTGGTTTGACGTGCAAAAACTGAATTCTAGCCAGAGCTCCCAGCAAAGCATTAAGGATCTCATTGTAAAATGTGATTTGGCCTGTTTGTTCTTCTACCAATATTATTGTCAGTATGACAATTGTTGTAATAACAGGAAATTACTACCCTGTCATAACTACAAAAAGTATATTTAACCTGCAAATCTCTGTCTAACTAAATCAGTAATGGATGTCAGATTGACCATGTGAGGAAGTGTGGTGAGTTCAGGGATTAAAACTATCGATAGCATCATGTTACTGCAGCTGTTATCAATGTGCATTATAAGGAAATGCCAAAAAACTAGAGGTGGTCATGGAGGAAAGAGGAGGTAGGAAACTAAGGAGCATCGTGCATAATGAAGATCATCCATTGCACATTGTTTTTAGTGAGGTGAAGACTTATAATGACATGGTTCTCTTCATCAATGGGTGACGTAGTGACTGATACGTCCATTTCTTTTATACAGTATATGGTTATAGGAAGTCTATATTGTTCAATAATAATAATATAATGTTCAGAAAATGGTCTTGGCAGATTTGACATCCCAATTGTGGCCTGTTCTTGATACATATTTGAAAGCATTTTTAAAGGTTCAATAGAGCCTTAAAGTGTTGTAATATTAAATAAATAATATATTATACATATTTTTGATGGTTGTAAGGCCCAAGCACGCTCCGAAACGCAGTCTGCAGTAGATGGTACTGTTGAGAGTTCAGTTTAAAGCTTCCAACAGCAGCTGTGTGTGGCTGGATGCTCGCAGCTCAATGTAAGCACACGCAACAATGGTCCAAGTGGGTCAAGATAAACTGAAGAGAGCCAAAAAGTTAAGAGATGAATTCTCTGCCAGATTTTTCCAGAAGGGGAAAAAAACCCAAAGTAATCTTGGCACGAGCATATCAGCCATGGCTGTTGAGATAAAGGAAAGAAAAGCTGACTGTAAACACAATGATGAAATGATGAATAACAAATTCCCTTTACGAAAAGAAAAGAGATTGCTGAAGATGAACCACTTGAAAGATGGCCAGCGTTGAACTCTGAGCGGCAGATAGTGTGTTGTTTGCTCAAATAAGCTTGAGATGACATTTGTTGTGTTTTTATAAAACATCAAAATTGATTCAAAATGTCGATTTTTTTATAAAGCACTGATTAAAAGCAGATTCTTTGACTCATTGTTTTAGTTTTACGCCATCCAACAGACTCTCCTCCTTCCTCCCATCATTCCTTCCTCCCATCATTCCTTCCTCCCATCATTCCTTCCTTCCATCCCTCCTTCCTTCCTTCCTTCCTCCCTTCCTTCTTTCCTTCCTTCCCTCCTTCCCTTCTTTCTTTCCTTCCTTCCTTCCTTCCCTCCTTCCTTCCATCCCTCCTTCCTTCATTCACTCCTTCCTTACTCCCTCCTTCCTTCTTTCCTTCCTTCCCTCCCTCCTTCCTTCATTCCTTCCTCCCTCCCTCCCTTCCTTACTTATTTATTGAGCTACTCCTCCTCCTGTCCTTCAGCTCCATCAAATCTCCTGCTCCTTCCTCCCTCCATCATTCCCTCCTTCCTTCATTCCCTCCTTCCTTCCTCCCTTCTTTCTTTATTTCCTTCCTTCCTTCCCTCCTTCTTTCTTTCCTTCCTCCCTCCCTTCCTTACTTATTTATTGAGCTACTCCTCCTCCTGTCCTTCAGCTCCATCAAATCTCCTGCTCCATCTTCACTACCCTTGAAATGACTTGTTTTTGTGGTTGATGAGTCAAGAGCATCACTCACCTCCACTTTTACCGGAGTAGAAAAAAGCAAAGCCACCTACCGTGCCTTCAATTTTTTCTTCTCTGAATGACAATCTCTTTCTATATGCCCCCCTCTCTACTGCTGGTCTCTCTGTCTGTGCTGTGAGGTGGAGCGTTTTAAGAGGAAATGTAGCATTTGATTGGGCTCTTACTGGTCTTGTTATTCAAAGGTTTTGAGCACAGTTGTTGTTTTCTTGTAGTTAAGGTAGCCGCCTTGCCTTATCTGCACCTGCTCAACTCCAGGGAGCTGCAAAGGTTCCCTCCGCCTGCTTCGCTGTAGCGCCGGAGCCGTCTGTTAATTTCACCGATGTCAGAGAAACTGTGGCCCCTCTCCTCCCTAGGTGTGTTTATTTTAAATTAGCGACGGTGTTTTTTGAAAAGGATCTCGGCCATTTGTTGCAAATGAACCCACTCTGTAGCGACCCAGGAGCTCTTTTTTTTCTCTCTCCTCCTTTTTCACATTTATTTTTGTAAAATAGCAGTTTGGATTTAAATGAGTTTGTTAGTCCCACTGAGATGTAGAAAAAAAAAAAAAACTTTGCACGTCTGCAGCTACAAGCTCTTTACAACTCCAACAACTTCCCTGCTCCCTCGTTTATTTGGATCCTCATTAGCTGACGCTTCAGCTACAGCTAGTCCCAAATAAAAAAAACACAACATCAACAACAAAAGGAGGAAAACAGCATGACACGGAGAACATTAGTTGACAGGGAAAATCTGCCAAGTGCAAGATTGCTAGAAAATCTCCAGAAAGAAATGTTGAAGTTATACATATATGGAGGATATAAAGGAGTAAAAACATGCTTAGATGTGATTCAGCCTCATTAAAGCATGATTATCTTGTTAAAAATAGGATTAGTTATCATTCAGATCTTATTTGCATTGTTAGCATCTACATTTATACTACCATTAAAATGACCCTAACCCTTATTTCACACAGTGCTGTTTGACTAACGTCCAGAACCAAGTCTTTATCTTTGTGACTAAAGTCTGATGGAGGGAGGGAGGGAGGGAGGAAGGAAGGAAGGAAGAAGGATGGAAGGGAGGAAGAAGGAAAGAAGGGAGGGAGGAAGGAAGGAAGGAAAGGATGGAAGGAAGGAGGAAGGATGGAAGGGAGGAAGAAGGAAGGAAAGGACGGAGGGAGGAAGGAAGGAAGGAAGGAAGGAAGGATGGAAGGGAGGATGAAGGAAGGAAAGGAGGGAGGAAGGAAGGAAAGGAGGGAGGAAGGAAGGTAGGTAAGGAAATAACCCTGCCTTTCACATCATTACGACATAAAAACCATGCGAGATCTTCTTTGAGAAAATGAGGAAGGCCCAAAAGAAGAAGTGACATCTTCCTGTGTGTTCAACAATGATTAGAAAACCATATAATAACCAATACCAGTTAGTTATTGGTCATGGGGCATCTTCTGCTTTAACACACACAATGTAATGACAGGAATATCAACACACAGAATTAGACTAGTCATGCCTGTCTTTTAATGTAATTACCATTCAGTCAGGGTTATTAGTATATTTTAAAAACAGGATATAGCATGTGACATACTCTGTCACTTCTTCTAGAAAAGTTAAATATGACGGTCTTCATTGTTCAGCTGTTTGTTTGAATGAGTTCATGCCGACTATAAAACTAACTGGATGCCTCAAACCAAAACATCAATACAAATTAAACACACATGTTCAGTCATTTTAGTTTTTCCTAAAACAACATGCAATGCGTCATCGTCAAGACAACGTATGAGCCTCGTCAGTCACACTACGCAGCTGTTGGCTTTTATCCATTGAACCTCGTAAGTTACTGGTCAACCACAGCAAACAGCGAGCCTTTCAATTTAGATTCAGTCTGTTGGATGGCGTAAAATAAAAGGAAGGAGGGAAGGAGGGAGGGAGGGAGGAAGGAAGGAAAGAGGGAGGGAGGGAGGGAGGGAGGGAGGGAGGGAGGGAAGGAAGGGAGGATGGAAAGAAGGAAAGGAGGAAGGTAATCGGGAAGACAGAAGGAAGAAAGGAAGGAAAGAAGGAAGGAAGGAAAGAAGGAAGGGAGGAAGGAGGGAAGGAAGGAAAGAAGGAAGGGAAGAAGGAAAGAAGGAAGGGAGGAAGGAGGGAAGGAAGGAAGGGAGGAAGGAAGGAAGAAAGGAAGGAAGGAAGGAAAGAAGGAAAGAGTAGCTTGGCTCCCCCTCCCTCTTTTTTTTCTCCTCCTGACTTCCTCAGAAGTAGCAGAGAGAAGAAAAAAAAAGAAGGAATAGAAAGGGGGAGGAGACTAGTGGGAAAGGGAGTCATCTCAAGGCTAAGAACACACAAATACAAAGCGCATGACAAGTGTGTTGGTGTGCAAAAAAGAAAAAAGAAAAAAAAAGGAGTTGATTTGGGTCTTGGCAGAACATCTCCAGGCTTTCATGATCTCATATGACTCAGTAGGAAAGAGGGAGGAAGCCAAAAAGAAAAACACAGAGAGAGAGAGAGAGAGAGAGAGAGAGAGAGAGAGAGAAAGTAAAAACAGAAGCAGGCAGAGATGAGAGTGTGTAGGAGAAGAGAGGTGTAGAGGTAAAGGGCATTTATTTCAGAATATAATCTTGGTAATATAGTTTATAATCTGCCTCTCATCTCTTTCCATCTCCAAAAAAGCTTTTACACTCATCAGAGGTATTTCAGTTTTAATCTGATGGGAAATTATGCAACAAAAAAAGAAGTATAAAAGTAAAGAAAAGAAAAGAAAAGAAAAGAAAAGAAACAGCAGCAACATTGACTCATTCAATGTAAAAGAGAAGAGGAACACTAACTTTCCACCTTAAATCAACCGTGTCTTCCTTCCTCCCTCCTTCTTTCCTTCACTCCTTCCTTCCTCCCTTCCTTCCCTCCTTCCTCCCTCCTTCTTTCCTTCCCTCCCCATTACCTTCCTTCTTTCCTCTGTCCTTCCCTCCCTCCTTCCTCCCCTCCTTCCTTCCTTCTTTCATTCCTTCCTTCCTCTCTTCCTTCTTCCCTTCCTACTTCCCTCATTTCTTCTTTCCTCCATCCCTCCTTCCTTCCTTCCTTCCTTCCTTCCTTCCTTCCTTCCTTCCTTCCTTCCTTCTTTCCTTTCCTTTCCTCTCTTCCTTCCTTCCTTCCTCCCTTCTTTCCTCCCCATTACCTTCATTCTTTCCTCTGTCCTTCTTTCCTTCCTTCCTCCCTCCCTCCTTCCCTCATTTCTTCTTTCCTCCCTCCCTCCTACCTTCCTTCCTTCCTTCCTCCTTCCTTCCCTTCCTTCCTTCCTTCTTCCTCCCTCCCTTCCTTCCTTGACTCGAGGCCAACAGGAGGGTTAAAAACAGACATAACACTACTCAGATAATGATCGTGTCAACATAAAGACAAAATGTCCATGTTCTTCATCCCTGTGTGTGTGTGTGTGCATTACACTCCAAGTTTCCAGTGCACACGTTAAAACTCCTACGCTAGAATATTACATAACTGTCCCATGATTTTATAAATAATAGCCTGACTGTCTTTAAACTTGATTATGATTTTTGTGAAAGGACCCTTCACAAGATTAGCTAATAATGAGGGATTTGCATGAAATTATACTGTATTTTAAATGAGCAAATTCTCTAAAAAATTGCAATTAATTAAAGTGCCAAAACCAATTGACATGCATCCTCTAAGGTTTGGTTATAATGGAGCAAAAGGTTCATACTGAATGTATTTAGAAAGTATTTTAATCAATCTCCTTGCAACAAATTTAACTAAAACCTTTCTGAAACTTAAAGGCGACATATCATGCTTTGTGTGATTGTCTGTTATAATGTCAGATTTCTATACTAAACATGGTCATAATTCCAAAACTTTAGGTGAGCCTATGTTAAAATGCTGTCTGCAAGTCAAATGTCAGGGCTTCAAACCCTCTACTTCCTCTTCATGATGATGTCATATTGTTTGCACATGCCCAAAAATCAGGGCTTCAAACCCTCTACTTCCTCCTCTTGATGATGTCATATTGTTTGCACATGCCCAAAAGTCAGGGCTTCAAACCCTCTATTTCCTCCTCTTGATGATGTCATATTGTTTGCACATGCCCAAAAGTCAGGGCTTCAAACCTCTACTTCCTCCTCATGATGATGTTATATTGTTTGCACATGCCCAAAAGTCAGGGCTTCAAACCCTCTACTTCCTCCTCTTGATGATGTCATATTGTTTGCACATGCCCAAAAGTCAGGGCTTCAAACCCTCTATTTCCTCCTCTTGATGATGTCATATTGTTTGCACATGCCCAAAAGTCAGGGCTTCAAACCTCTACTTCCTCCTCATGATGATGTTATATTGTTTGCACATGCCCAAAAGTCAGGGCTTCAAACCCTCTACTTCCTCCTCTTGATGATGTCATATTGTTTGCACATGCCCAAAAGTCAGGGCTTCAAACCCTCTACTTCCTCCTCATGATGATGTCATATTGTTTGCACATGCCCAAAAGTCAGGGCTTCAAACCCTCTACTTCCTCCTCTTGATGATGTCATATTGTTTGCACATGCCCAAAAGTCAGGGCTTCAAACCCTCTACTTCCTCCTCTTGATGATGTCATATTGTTTGCACATGCCCAAAAGTCAGGGCTGCAAACCCTCTACTTCCTCCTCTTGATGATGTCATATTGCTTGCACATGCTCACAAGCAGCCGTACTTCCCGTAGCTTTTATTTCTCACCATTTGAACCAGAGACAAAAAGTGAAATCCTACTTCTTCTGTTTGTTTATGTAGCTTTAAGAATCAAGAGAGAGGCGCTAAAACGGCTTGTTTCAGACAGAGGCTGAACTGAAGGAGCTGCATAAAGAGCCAGGATGAGATAAAAGGGGAGTTTTATGAGCTGTAAATCATGCAAAGATATTCCAAGTTGAGCCACAGAATATAAATATAGAGTCTGGATATGTGTATGATATGTTCCCTTTAAGTAAACATCACATGGGACACAGCTTGAACTCCTTCCTTCCACTTTGTATACGCGAGCTACAATCGTTACTTCTGCCAAAACCTATTTAGTAGAAGACACAGTTTTTTTTTGTCTTTGTGGATTTAGCTGCTACTTCAGAACATCACTGGCTTGTATTTATTTATTGTTTCATGAAATGTATGATGAGGATCAAGTTACCCCCCCCCCAAATTGAATCAAACCCTTTATTCAATTCTATTTTTTCTGGCAGATGAATGTTAAATCGCTTTGTTCGCTCCATCCCCCCCCCTTCTTCCTTCTGAAAACTTCTCTTGAAATTTTCTTTACAGTTGGATGGAAGCGGCCACATCTCCCTTTCCTGTCGTCCTCTCTCTCCATCTCTCTCTCTCTCTCTCTCTCTCTCTCTCTTCTCCCTCTCTTCTCTCTTTCTTTACTTTCCTCCCACTGCACGTCTCATCAGGAGTGTCATCAGCCCCCACTCCGGCTGATGCCTGTTAATATGGCAGTACTATTGTCTAGCCCGTTCGTTGCTGCTGTCTCTATTGTTTGCTCTCACACTTGACGAATTCATCAAAGGGGGAAAAAAAGAAAGGGAATGGGAGAAAATAGCTGAAAATCATGCAGTTTCGCACAATTGACTGTGTAAGTCTGGCGGGGCGAGTCTTTGTCTTCAAATGGTGCACGAAATGTGTGTTTGCTTGTGTAATTTCTCACATTTGTCATTTGGTCTGCTATTAACTAGACGGGATGGCCCACTCAACCACTGCTGTGAGCCTCTCTATGTGTTTAAGTGAATAGCATGTGTTCCTACTTTTCTGTATGTACTTGAATGTGTCACGTCAACTGTTAGTCATGATTTGTTCTCTCATGTATTTGCAGTGGTGGATAAATATTTAAGTTTAGTTTAAGTTAAAAAAAGAAGCAACAACACATAAAGTATAAGACTTTAATGTTTCCAGATCAAAGAATGGAAAGAGAGAAGCAAAAGGAAAGTATGGAGGAAAGAAAGGAAGAAGATAAATAGGTAAAAGAAAAGGGGGCTAAGAAGAAAGCCAGAGAGGATGAAAAATAGAAAATATGAGGAAGGAAAGGAGAGGAAAATGGAGTGATTGAAATTAGGAAAAGATAAGAAAAGGAAGATGGAAAAACAGGAGGAAAGAGAAAATGAAAGGAATTAGAAAAGGGGAAAGAAAGGTCATGAAAATAAGGGAGTAAATAGAAGGAAGGAAGTGAAGAAAAACAGAGTAGAAGGAAGGGAAAGAAAAACTTTAACCTGCAAACACAAAATCTACCACTTCCCTTAGAGGTGCAGCCAGTGTGTGTGTGTGTGTGTGTGTGTGTGTGTGTGTGTGTGTGTGTGTGTGTTCCTGGTACCTTTGCTCTGTGGAGGGTTCTGGCTGCGGTCTCGGAGGATGTTGATCTGGTAGACGGCTCCGTACGGCTCAAACAGCTCCTTCAGTTCCTTCTCTGACCAGGAGCGCGGGATCTGGCCCACAAACATCTTGATGGCATCCGGATCTGGCTGGTCCGAATGCTCCAAGGCCCCGTTCATCTTCCCGGCCGTGCCGTTACTGTCGACAGAAGAGGAGGAGGAGGACATAGAACATTAAGGACTTAGACATTTTTACCGTATTTATCCAAGTGGCACTAATGGCTTTAGACTGGTGGTTCTAATTTTCATCATCTGGTGCAATCTGCTTTGAATTGCCTCCATGATGGTTTTCATCATTTTCCTTGTGTCTATGATTTTAGGCAAGCTTTATTTTATCTTCCTGGGGATTGAGCTGATTGATATGAACCTATCAGGGTGCCACACACGAGCTTAAACAACATACAGCCGGGCAAATTTAGACTCCAAAAAATATCCTCGATCATTTCTCATGAGTCAAAATGAATGATGAGTGATGTTTGTGATATTGAAAGGCAGCACATACAGTACAGTAGCACCTACATGTTTTCAGTCTTCAATTGGTGCTTAAAAGTTTGGAGCGTTTATCTCCACAAGGTAAAATCAAAAGAAAAGACATAGAAAATAAAATGAAGCACATTAAAGCTTTGCTCTCTTATGAAAAAATGTCAACTCTTCAGAGGCAAAGAAAAACTTGTATTTCAGCTTTTGGACAATGAATCAGGTTCATATTTTTTATATTTTTTTATTTTCTGAGCCCATGAAGGAACATTAACTGTATTCCTTCAGTTTATCCTCATCACCTCTCCAAAGTAACAGAAACCAATGTCCATAAAAATACAGGTAAATAAAAATGAACAGGCACAAGCTAAACAGTTGTGAAGCTGAAATAGAGATGTAGTTTTATAGTAGTGCACTTTTATTCTAAAAGTAGTAAAAAAAAAAAAAGCCTCTAAAAAGCCTGTCCTCGAGTCAAGGAAGGAAGGGAGGAAGAAAGAAGGAAAGGTAGGAGGGAGGGAGAAAGGGAGAAAGGAAAAGAGGAAGGGAGGAAGGAAGGAAGGAAGGAAGAAGGAAGGAAAGGAAAGAAAGAAGGAAAGAAGGAAGGAAGGTAGGAGGGAGAGAGGAAACAAGAAAGAGGGAGGGAGAGAGGGAGGAAGAAAGGAAAAGAGGAAGGGAAGAAGGAAGGAAGGGAGGAAGGAAGGAAGGAAGGAAAGGAGGAAGGGAGGGAGGAAGAAGGAAGGAAAAAGGAAAGGAGGAAGGAAGGGAGTGAGGAAGGAGGAAGAAGGAAGGAAGGAAGGAAGGGAGGAAGAAGGAAGGAAGGAAGGAAGGGAGGAAGGAAGGAAGGAAGAAGGAAGGAAGAAGGAAAGAAGGAAAGGAGGAAGGGAGGGAGGAAGAAGGAAGGAAGGAAGGAAAGAAGGAAGGAAAAAGGAAAGAAGGAAGGAAAAAGGAAAGGAGGAAGGAAGGGAGTAAGGAAGGGAGTGAGGAAGGAGGAAGAAGGAAGGGAGGAAGAAGGAAGGAAGGAAGGAACAGTCTAAAAAGCCTTTAAAGCATCACAGGGACAGTGAAGCTCAGTGAACGCCACACTAATAAAACCCTCCTCTTACAGTAGAGTGAGACAGCTCTCAGTTCAGCTCTTACACACTGATATCCCCGAAGCTGGCAATCTGAGATATACTGACCCGACGCATCAGCAAACTGACACATCACTCTGACCCTAAATGTGGATTTTTGATAGCGAAGATGCTCTGACAGATCTGCTCAGGATGCCAGTAAATCCACACTGAAGGGCTGAGCTGAACACAGATGTGATTCCTTGCTTTTTCACACCACACACACACTGAATGTTTAGTTGGCTTTTTTTTTTGCTGAGTGACTTTTTGAGGAGAGGAGGCACTTCATAAATGTATAGGCTCGTCTTCCTTCCTTCGCCGTGCTGCATGTGTCAATGTTTGAGCATGTTTGTATGCATGAATGAATGGCGGATAAGCAGCGTGTTAATGTGAGTTTGTGTGTGTGTGAGGGATTAGGCAGTAGAACCAGTACAGTAAACCTCCAGGGTCCTCTAACAGGACACAGATGCTTACACGCCGATCAGTCTGGTTATATTTCCACATCTGGAATGCATATGAAATGGAGGTGAAATGCTTTCACCCCTTTCACCGCCGAGCTACAAAACTTATCTTCAGAAAACACACTCGTCCGTCCACGCGTTTGGAATGCTAAGTCAAGCTACGCCGTCTTTTCTTTTTTTTTTTCTCTCCCCTTCTTCAGACGAATAAAGGCGACCAAACGCTTTCAACAGCGAGGCCCGACGGAGATGAGAACGGCACCCGAGAGCACAAACACACACACACACACACAAACACACACACACACACACACACACACACACACACACACACACACACACACACACAAACACACACACACACACACACACACACACACACACACATATACACACACACACATATTCATTCACATAGCCAAAGTGTGACTGTGTTTTGAGGACAATCGTACGCACATGGCTAAAACACACAAACACACACACACACACACACACACACACATCACAGCCATCAAGGCCTGTGGTCTATTTAAGATGGCTGAAAACCAATTTAATGAAACCAAAGTCAATGGCTGTGCTGTTTTATTGCTCTACTTTCCCTTTTGTTATACTCGGCAGGAGAGAGAAAGAGCATTATCTTAAGAGGCAAAAACAAAACAAAGCCAAATCCTGAGCTTGGTTAGCTGACAACACTAATACCACCCTATAAAGCTCAGCAAGAGAGAAAAAGAAAAGAAAGAAAGGAGGGGAAGAGAGAGAGAGATATGGAGAGAGAGACTAGGAGGGAGGGGAAAAAACATCCAGACCTTTGAACACGAGTCATCCATCTTTTGCAGAGAGTACCGAGGCGCTCGGCAGAAACGCCCAATTCTTTAAAGGACTTAAAGGACATGTCAAAAAAAAAAAAAAAAAAGAGAGAGAGAGAAAAAAAAACAAAAAAACGTCCGAGCTGGAGAAAGAGTCAATGAGCCAAACCGGCGTTAACAATCCTCAGGGCAACAAATGCTCCTCGTTTAGCTGTCCGACAAATCGCTGGAGACCCCGACGCTGAGGGAGGCCCAAGGGTGGCGGTGGCAGCGGACCGGGGGAGGGGGGGGGGTAGAGGTGGGAGGAGAGGAAGAAGGGAGAAAGGGAAGGGCAGCAGAGGTGAAGAGTGAGCGCTCCCTATCACCAGCTGATGTTTAGACACATAAACGACGGGACTGCTGCTGCTATCGGACGAGCCTGTGCGGTCGCTGGGTTCAGACTGCTGCACATCCAGCCCTTCGCCCCTCTGACACACACACACACACACACACACACACACACACACACTTGGACTTGGAGTTGACGTGTATGTATCTATGTGTGTGTGTGCAAGCAAATTTGCAGAAGAAGAGGGTGAATAGCTGGAGACAATCCCTCATTGTTGGCTGTGTATGTGAGGCCTGTGAGGATTGAGCGAGTCCACGGGGGAGACGATACAATAGCCGGTGTCAGAGGAGCCCCCCCCCCTCCTTACCGGGACACTGTCCACCCTGTGCTCCCTCCACCATTCACTCCGCCCGCTAAGACAATGAATAGCTTCACACTTGCGGCCACAAGGCGTAAGAACGCTTACAGAGCTGTCTTGTGTAGACGTGCGCGCTCCGTCTTTTTTCCCCCCCGAGGTGGATGGAAGTAGGTGACTCTCTCTCCCCCGCCCCCCCCCCTACACTACAAAGGAATGAGCGCCTCTTCCATCGCCCCCATGGCCAAGACTGACAAGGTGTTATTGCAAGGAGACAGAGCTTTGGGGTGTGTATGCGTAGATGTTTGCGCGCGAGTGTGTGAAGCTCAGCAGGAGAGTGTCCTGGGGCTTGGATTAAGTCGTTGAGTGGATCCACTCCTGCCATAGCCTCTCCATCTCCCTCCCTCCCTCCCCCCCCTCTTCTTCCTCTTCTTTTCTCACTCTCCCTCTCAATTTGAGCCAATTGTTTGCCATAATGGCTTAACTATTGCTTCCATCACTCCAGTCTCCCTGCAGCAGAGGGCCGTGACTGAGGGCTTATCTACACTAAGTGTGTGTGTGTATATATATATGTGTGTGTGTGTGTGTGTGTGTGTGTGTGTGTGTGTGTGTGTGTGTGTGTGTGCACAGCCAGACTGCAAAAAAAAGTGTCTGGATAGATCTTTGAAACAGCTGCTGAGGGCTGTTATTCCCTCACCTAACACTCATATAAGACAGCAGGCTTGTTCATCCAAACTACAGCTGCACAATATTGACCATAAAACCTTATGATGCTGCTTTATTTATTCATTCATCATCTTAATTTCACAATCGCAGCTCCTCAGACTTCTTTCTCTGTTAAAGGAATAGCTTAACATTTTGGTACATGTGTTTGTGTGCTCAATAGAAGATCAATATCAGACTTATGCTTGTCATAACTAGAGATATGAGGGGAAACATAGAAAGACTGTCCAAAGTTGTTTTTTAATGCCGTGAAAGATGACTTTTTTATTGTTTGACCTGCACATGAACAGAAATGTAAGAACCTAAGAACCAAAGAAGAAGAGTGGCCATCTGATTATAACAGCAGAAATACACACAGCAGGTCCTTAACCTTTGACCTCACATTGGGGCCATTGATTTTTGAACCATTATTAAAACGCCAAGTTGGTGCTACAGTACTTAGTGTCACTTTCAATTTCAGTGCAAAAAAAACTGTAGAAAAAGCTGAGAATGACTTAAAGGAGCATTAACAATATTTTTGGCCTTTTAAGTGCAACAGAAAAAGATGTCAACACATTGCTGACTTATTAAGTTTGTATGTATCAGTAAATAGTCGGCTCCTTGTCTACACATCCGGTAGATGGGCACCAACATGACTTCCAGTTTCCACCAACTCCTAAGTGAAATATCTGTTGCCAACTTTGTTTTTATAAGTTACAATTTAATAATGAAGGGGAAGGAAATGGGCTTTAAAACCAAAACAATAACCTGAAAGATGCTAAAAATGTCTGTAGAGCAAAGTTGAACTACACATGGTTGTAATTCAGTAGGTTTGTCTCTTTAAACGCACGTATCATTTGATCCATTGCATGCAAACACACTGTTTATGTGCACTAAGTAACTTTTACTGTCATGGCCAAGCAAGAAAAAACCCCAAAACAGTGTTTCACAGTCAGAAGGAACAACTCTTGAGAAGAAGAGCAAGCAGAGACAGAGATGAGCTACCTGGACTAGCTATTCCCTCTGTTTGCCTTGTTCACAGCTGGAGTACAACAGGCAGCCAGGATGTGGTACAAACAGACAGGGAGGAAGAGATGAAGAGAGGGAGAGCGAGATAGCCAAGAATGGGAATAAAAGAAAGAGAGAGAGAGAGAGAGAGAGAGAGAGAGAGAAAGAGAGTGAGTGAGTGTGGAGGATGGACGGATGCAGATGAGCCAGGTCCAGGAGTAAGCACATCTTAGAGCTCAGCGTGGGCTCTCTCTCTCAGAAAGCAGGCGTACATGTACACACACACACACACACACACACACACACACACACACACATGCATGCATACACACATATCACACATGCATACACACACAGGCTACAGTTCAGGCTGGCTGCGCTGATCCCCCTGCTGTTTTTCCCTTCTGTTTCTGCTCTAAAACACACATCCTCTCTGACTCCCTTAACCCCTCAATCGCAGAGCACACACACACACACACACACACTCCAGTGGGTTCGTGGAAGGGCCGAGCTGTCACACACTTCTTCTCATTGGCAGCGTGTTTGCAGGGTGTGTAACGGTCCCACAGGGGAACTAATCTTGTTGACAAGCAGAGTGAGAAACATCAGTTCCCCCCCGAGGGAGCAGGGCGACCAAGGTCAGCTAAACACACACACACACACATACCTACCTAGACACACACACACACACACCCATGTACCGACATGTTTACACACACACACTCACAGACCTGGATAGTCACACCTCGTCACATGCACACACCTTGACAGACTCTTACACAACATTTTGCACAAAGATATTACAAAATGTGGAAGATGCTGAGGCAGAAGAAAGACATGCAGTGGTTCAGGACCCCACAGTGGGTCTGGAGATGAATCAGAGGGGTTGTGAGATGATAACCGGGGTTTAAAATGAAAAAAACAAATCACACTGGCCAAAATTATTATTATTTTTTAGACTTTTTTTTTTTTTAGCTATTTTTGTTTTTTCTTGAGAACTACTAGATCATTTCACTTCTTCAGGCCTCTAAAAATGATTCAAATCAAACAATCTAAGAAGCTCAAATGAGTGCCCCAAAGGATATATTAAGTTGTATCATTTATTATCATGTTTCTTGGTTTGAGGAATCATTTTAAAGGATATGTTCCTACATTTCTCTCTTCACAATCTATCACAGGTCATTACACAGCTTCTCCAAGTGAACACAAAAGAAGAAGAAAATAATAAAAGCTGTTTTAACCTTGCTCTCGTCCTGTTTTGACTGTTCCTTCTTTCCTCCCTTCCTTCTTTCCTTTCCTTCCTTCCTTCCTTCCTTTCCTTCCTCCTCCTTTCTTTCCTTCTTTCCATCCTTCCTCCCCTTCTTCCTTCCTTCTTCATCCATCCTTCCTTCCTTTCCTCCTCCCTCCTACCTTCCTTCCTTCCCTCCCTCCTTTCCTTCCCCTCTAACTTTCTTCCTCCCTCCCTCCTTTCCTTTCCTTCCCTCCCTCCCTCCCTCCTTTCCTTCCTTCACTCATTTCCTTCCTCCCTCCCTCCTTCCTTCCTCCCTCCCTCCCTTCATCCTTCCTCCCTCCCTCCCTTCATCCTTCCTCCCTCCTTTCCCTCCTTCTCCCTCCTTTCCCTCCTTGACTCGAGGACAACAGGGGGGTTAAAATCAAGAACACCAACTGCAACCTTGAATTGACGGCCTGAAATCGTCTCAAACTGGGCTAATAAACACCTAGACACACTCATACCTGAGTTGAGACAAACACACACACACACACACACACACACACACACACACACACACACACACACACACACACACACACACACACACACACACACACACACCTTTCATCATTTTACAGGCCTGCATATTTACTGGCTCTGTATCAAACTGTAAATGAGATTAGCAACTTCACCACAACACATCATAAGAGGCATGCTTTTTTTCTTTCTCTCTCTCTCTCTCTCTCTCTCTCTCTCTCTCTCTCCTTCTCTCTCTATCTATCTCTCCCTCCCCTGAATCCCCCCACTCTGTAACTGATTCTGTCATCGTCGGTGCGAGGCGGATTAGTGACTCAAACTAAATGACTGGCGTACTGTATCGACTGATTTAGTTGGAACGTTTTTTTTTTTTTTTTTCTTCCTGTAACTGACTTACAGCGAGAGGTAAACTGGCTCCCGGGGGACTTGTTCCAGCCAAACGAGGGAGTGTGATATTGCCTGTGATTCACTTGAACTTTACAATAAGCAATATTCCGCCCACCTCTGGTATAGGACGAGGATAACAGCCACACGGTACATACTGTGTGTACAACGTGTTTCATATATTCATTATCGATATTTCTCTGCTGTAGAAAGCATGCAGGGCAGCTTTGATTGAGCTAGCATCTATGAATAACTGTGACCGGCTGAAAGAATTGGGTCTATGTGAGACTTTATGATTGCCTGTGTGTGTGTGTGTGTGTGTGTGTGTGTGTGTACAAATTTGCGGTTGCCATGGAGACGTGGCAGTACATGCGTGGCAGGGAAACGATCAGATAAATGTCACAGTAGCTAATGAAGCTGCACCGGTGCCCCGACGCTCAGCTAGCTCTGCGCTAACGAGCTACCGCACGCCGCCGCCCGCTAATGAGAGGAGACACACGCGCACCTACATGCTGGAAAGAACACACACACACATATACATATAAATAAAGGCTTACAACACAGTGTGAGGAAAACACAGTGATGCACGACACACATAGATACAAATGAAGTGGGTCTCATTTGACTTGTTTCTCATGTCTCATATTTTCCTGCATGTATAAAAACAGCGGAGGAGCCCACACTGTTCCCTCAGATATAAAGACACCTTGTTAAGATGCTTCGTGTAGTGTTGGGATCTGTGCCAAATAAAGCTGTCCTGATATGGATACTTGAATTATTCTGAAAGTTAATGACAATATGAAATGTTCGCTGCAGTAATGTGACGAGAGAGGGAGAGAGAGAGAGAGAGAGAGAGAGAGAGAGAGAGAGAGAGAGAGAGAGAGAGAGAGAGAGAGAGAGAGAAGAGAAAGTCTTCTGAATGAAAAGGCTTAAATGCTTTTTTTAATTCAGTGATTGCCGTGCTGTTTAAAAGATGAGCTTTGACTTTTATAAAAATGTTATAAAAATAAAAAATTAGCTGTTTTATTAGGCTCAACCTTGGATATTGTTAATAGCACTTTTATTTGTGGACTTATTAATGTGATTCAGTTTGAGAAGGTGTTTGATCTCAATCAGAAAAGGGCCTAAATGAAGAGTAAGTCTGGTATGTATGAGGTTATGTGAGGTGCTGTACAGTATATAGCAGAGGTGTCAAACTCATTTTCATTCAAAGGCCACATACAGACCAATTTGATCTAATGTGGGCCGGTTCATTAAAAAGATGGAGGGAAAGAAGGAAGAAAGGAAGGAAATAAGAAGGGAAGGAAGGGAAGACAGGCAAAAGGAAGCTAGGAAGAAAGGTAGGAAGGACAGATGGAAGGAAGGACAGATGGAAGGAAGAAAGGGAGGAAGGACAGATGGTAGGAAGGACAGAAGGAAGTAAGGGAGGAAGGATACATGGAAGGAAGAAAGGGAGGAAGGACAGATGGGAGGAAGGAAGGGAGGAAGGACAGATGGAAGGATGTCTCTTCTCTTTCCTTCTTCCTCCCTCCCTCCTTATTTCCTTCCCTCCCTCCCTCCCTCCCTCCCTCATTCCTTCCTTCCTCCCTCCTACCTTCCTCCCTTACTTCATTCCTTTCCTTCCTCCCTCTTTCTTTCCTCCCTCTTTCTTTACTCCCCCTACCTTCCTTCTTTCCTGTGTCCTTTTTTCCTTCCTTCCTCTTTTCTTTTCCTTTCTCCCTCCCTCCCTCCTTTCCTTCCTTCCTTCCTTCCCTCCTCCTTCCCTTCTTTCCTTGACTTGAGGACAACAGGAGGGTTAAAAAAACACACAAAACCACAAAACCAGTGAGCGAAGCGTTACGATGTATGTGAGAAGAAGGACCCTCCTTGCACTTAAACTGAAAATCACTACTTGAAAAAACTCTATTGCACTTTCATTCAAGCTGAAGGTTTTTTCTTCACTGTATTTCATAAAGAAACAGCATGTTCTTGATGAATGAGGTCCCTTTTTAAAGCCAACACAAATCTTGCTCCACTCTTACTGTTAGCTCTCTGTCTTCATTTGTTAGTTATTACAGTTGCAAAAAAAAAGAAGAAGCAGTGAACTGTATATTAGTCATTGCATCACCTCCTCCTATACATACATCCAGCAGGGTTTACAGTACATTTCATGCTCTCCTGAGGGTCTTGAGAAGCAGCGAGGTGGAGACTGCTGTCAGATGCGGGGGAGGAGAGGAGGGGAGGGGAGAGGAGGGGAGGGGGATCCACACTTATAGTACAGATGAACTTTGAACTGTGAGAGCTGCTGCTGTCTTTCTGCACCCCGCACAGCTAAACCCCTTTAGACCCACGACCTTTTGATCCAAAGAAACGCTTGGAATACAGTAAATTAAAGCAGCACAGTAGTGTAAGTGCAAAGTGAAGCTCTTTCAACTGCATGCTGCACACATTAAATACATATCATGCTTTTTGTCTTCTATTTAAAACCGGCACTGCTTTCCACTTATTTGCTTATAGTATTAAAATCAATTGACTTTTGGCACAGATTAATGCATATATGATGTTTATTATGATTGATTGAACAACTAGAGCTGTCATAATTAGTCGATTGGTGGCTCGACAGGAAATGTATCTGCAGTCATTTTGATAATTGATGAATTGTTTAAGGAGGAATTCACCCTCAAAAATGCTTTTTTTTAGTATGTGTTATAGTCCTGACACAGCCTGCTTCATATGATAGAGGTTTTAATTGTTTAGGCAAAATAAAATATGGATCTCTGGTAGTAAATATGTGAATATATAGTTGAATGGGAAAGCAGTGTCAGACTTTTTTTGCATATTTTTCACAATTTTCTGACTTTTTATAGATGTAATATGTCTTCTTGAACCCATAAGAAAATTCAATGCATATACTGTACATGTATGACATCCTAAATATAGGTTTAAGTAACTTTAACCATGTGTTAAATTAGGGTTAGGGTTAGGATGTGAACCATTTTTTCCACCATCTTTCGATAAATGTATAAATTTATTCCGGTCACTATTAAATCAATAGGTTCATATCTGTTGGGAGCCTGAATGCAGACAACAGATATTGTGTTTTTACAACAAAGGGATAAGGAGATTTTCTCATTTGAAAATCGAAAACCTGGCGGCGCTGCAGGGAAAGGTCACTAGTTCACTGGAATCAATGTTGTTCTTCCACTTGGGAGTGTGAATGAGCAAAAGGAGAATTTCATGCACATCTGGTCACTATGTTTTCAAGGTACGTAGCTTAGAAACAGACAGACGGAGGTGATCGCATAACCTCTGCTGTAGATACAAATAAAAATATTCCCACATGGGGAATATTCTTTTCAAAGAGTGGCTTTGTTTTTCTACTTTGCTTCTCGAATAATCTCTCTTTCTCAAAAACCTGCCTTAGTTTCCCCACTTCTTCCTTCTTCTACTTCAGCAGCTCCGTTCCTCGAATTATCTCCCTAAAATTATGCTTTCTAGCTCACGTCAGCCTGACCTGGAGTTTCTCTCTCTCTCTCTCCCTCTATGTGTGTGTGTGTGTGTGTGTGAGCGTGCACGTGATAGAGGGAAGGAAGGGGAAAGGAATTAGAGCATCTTAAAGCCTCAACACCAGATTGGTCAAATCCAGGCAGCAACAGCAGCAAAAAATTTTCCACCCTAATCTTTAGCACACTTCCTCCTCTTCTTCACCCCCTGCCTCCTTCCCGTATCTTGTTGTTGCTATGGGAACAGCAGTGTTGGAGGGGGGGGGGGGGGCATGGGGTGAGGGTAGCTGTGGGCACTGGGTGTTGGGTAGGCGGGTGTCTCTTTGGATGACAGTGCTTCGAATACACACACACACACACACACACACATTTTCACCCGTTGACTCTTTGTTAGATTTGTGGTGTGTCATCTGTTTTTTTTCTCCCCCTCTCTTTGCTTATCTTCCTCCTCTCCTCTTCCAACTCTCTTTGCTGGAAAAAGCCTTCAACTGCCTGTCTCTCCTCCTTCATCACCTTCCCCGTTCCCTCTCACTCAATCTCTCATGTTTGCGGGCTTAATGAGAAACAGCTTGTTTGTGGTGTGAGTCTTCGTGCGTGCCTGTACATCCGTGTGCGACCGTGTGATGAAATGGCAACGGCTCTGATTGTCTGGCATCGCGCTGCGGCTGCATTCTGCCAAAAGTCATCATCTGACTCGCCGACGGGGATGATGGCCCATTTGACTAATGCTTCTCCACAAAATGGGCCAACAATGCCCGATCCAACCAACAGAAGAAAGAGCGAATAAGGGGTTCAAGGAGGGAGGAGATCGGATCGTATCAGACTGATGCTGGTTCAACTCCGATAACCCAGATTTGGGCACGCTGTTAAAAAAAATAAAAGGAAAAAGTGATCCAGGCCTTCACAACATCACAACATCCTTTGACTGTGTGTGTCTTTGTGATTGTGTGTGTGTGTGTTTACAGTAAATCCTCGATTTTGTGTACCTGTACAACATGTAACACCTCCACCGCTGTGCTCTGCTCCAACAATAAATCCCCTCGGTGTGTTCACGCACATCGGTCGTGACACCTCTAAAGGGGACAACTGAGCAGAAAACCACAGGGTAGAGACATGAAATGGCGTAATCAGGGTAGCGGAGAAAGACAAAGAGGAAACACAGAGAGAAGAGAGAGAGACAGAGAGAGACACAGAGAGAGAGAGAGAGAGAGAGAAGAGGAGAGAAAAGGCAGCCAGTTGCCAGCGACAAAACACCACTGATTTAACAACACGAGTGCATTTGTCAAACTGGCTTCGGCACAATTACGTCCCATTGTGAGTAAACCTCCACGCTGTTTGCAGTATAAAGGTTACAAAAGCCTGAATATCACCTCTATTAGACTTTGGCACGGCTGCTGTTTTCATGTATGACGCCAATAAAAAACTAGAAAGCACACGTGCGTCGCCGAGATTGTCTCCGAGGGTGTGTTCGGTGTTTCCTGTGGAGAGGACAGGCAGAAACCGCCTCTGACACTTTAATAAACCACCATTATTGTTCCTCACACACACACACACACACACACACACACACACACACACACACACACACACACACACACACACACACACACTCAGACAGAGAGACAGACAGGCGACCTCAGAGGGAAGGAAGTAGTAGTCGTTGTCGTGGTAGCGGAGGGGTTGCTAGGGGCTGAAGCAAAGAGGTGAAGTTGAACATTGTAGAGACAGACAGCCGGGGGAAACCTATTTATTGGAAAGCATGGGAGGGTTTGTTATGTGTTTGTGTGTGTGTGTGTGTGTGTGTGCGTGTGTGTGTGTGTGTGTGTGTGTGTGTGTGTGTGTGTGTTGTGTGGTAGAGTCAGAGAAGGAAGTAAAAAAAAGAAAAAGCTCAACTCCGAGAAGTTACTTTTCTTTTGCGAGGACACATCTGTAAGCTCTTGTTGGCGCTGTAATTTCCCTCGTAGATCATTTCATGGTGGTTGTGACTCTGTGTGTGTGTGTGTGTGTGTGTGTGTGTGTGTGTGTGTGTGTGTGTGTGTGTGTGTGTGTGTGTTTTGACCTCAGGCTCCCTTTAAATACAAAACACAACTGGGGCATTTTGTCCACGTGTACAACACATTCTTCAGTGTGGCGTCACACACACTCAACAACACACACACACACACACACACACACACACACACACACACACACACACACACACAAAGTGCACTGAGCGACTTGGCTTGCCATCCAGCGTTTCCCTGCTGTGATTCATGTGAACGAAGCCCTGCTTTGCCAAGTCCATCTACTCCTCTCTTCTCCTTCTTTATCCCTCATTTTCTTTCTTTTCCTGCCACTTTCTTTTTCTCCTTTTATAACTCCCTTCACTATTTTTTCACTTTTGTCCTGGGACGTTCAATATGTTACAGTATCTACACAGACCATAAGTGGTTTTAATTGAATGAAAATATGGACTTTCCTTTCCAAAATTGAAGGAATCCAAGGCAAGTAACCTCGGCTTCAGTCCTGCTGAGATTTTTTTTGGGGTAAAACCAAATTAATTGTTAAAGTCAGTCCAAAGTCAAATCTCAAGCCAGTTTAACCAAGTCCAAGACAAATCTTAAAATAATTTGCAAGTCCAATTCAACTAAAAAATCAGTCAGGTCAAGGTTCAAGTCTTGCCAAAATAGGTTTCAATCAATTGAGCGAAGTTTAAGTCAGCTCTCGAATATTGAGTCTCGCCAAAATAAAGCAGAAGTAAGTTCCAAGTCCAAAGTTAGTTTTGTTATGTCAAGTTTGGTCAAAGTCAGGTCTCATGTCAGCTGATCCAAGTCCAAGTCAAAGTCTTTATTTAAAGAGTACAGTCTACACCCACTCCATGTAAATAGTGCTTCAACATAACTTCCACAACTCCAAAAGCATTTCTGAGGTCTTATCAAAACTCCTCTCTACTAAAGCCTAACATCAAGTCCGATCATCTCAAGCCTTGTCAAAATAAATCTGAAATGAAGTAAATTGATACGAACCCAAGTCTCAAACAAATTTTAATTCTCTCTGGTCAGTCAAGATAAACACGAGTAAAAACCTCAAAGTCTGGCCAAAATAGATTTCATGTCAGTCGTGTTAAATCCATCGAGAAAAGTCCAAGTCTCAAATATCAAATCTTGTCAAAATAAAAGTTTCTGTCCAAGTCGAGTCTCACACAAAGTTAATTTCTTAAAGAAGTCGAGACGAATCAATGTAGAGTCTCTAAAACAAGTGTCAAGGCTCAAAAGTCCTTTAAATTGACCCTGTCCTTATATACTCCCTTTCTTCCTTCCTTCCTTTCCTCCCTTTCTTCTTTCCTTCCTCCCTCCTTTCCTTCCTTCCTTCCTCCCTCCTTCCCTCCCCCTTCCTTCCTTCCTTCCTTCCTTCCTTCCTTCCTCCCTTTCTTCCTTCCTTCTGTCCTTCTTTCCTCCGTCTTCCCTTCCTTCCTCCCTCCCTCCCTCCTTCCTTCTTCCTCCCTTCCTTCCTCCCTCCTATTCTTCCCTCCTTCTTCCTTTCTTTCCTTCCTCCTTCCCTTTGTTCTTTCCTCCCTCCCTCCCTCCTTTCCTTCCTTCTTCCTTCCTACCTTCCTCCTTCCTTCCTTCCTTCCTTCGTCCTTCCCTCCCTCCTTTCTTTCCTTCCTTCCTTCTTCCTTCCTTCCTTCCTTCCTTGACTCGAGGACAACAGTAGGGTTAAAGAAGTCAAGACGAATCAATGTAGAGTCTCACGTTTGGTCAAAACAAGTGTCAAGGCTCAAAATCTGTTTTTGATACAGATATCTGGAGTACCTTATTAATCCCAACAGGGAATTGCACTGCACATATTTTTACTTTGATAAACCAGAGATTAATTGACTGAAGAAAAAAAAACCTATTTCAGATAATGTCATTATCTCACTTTGGCATTTCACAGCACAAAAAAAAGACAAGGAATTAATAAATCAATTATTTAATCATCGATAAAGCTCCCACCTATTAACACTTTTCACTTTCATATCATTCATCAATTTATCACC
The DNA here is from genome assembly GCF_027409825.1 of Scomber japonicus. Lineage (NCBI taxonomy): Eukaryota > Metazoa > Chordata > Actinopteri > Scombriformes > Scombridae > Scomber > Scomber japonicus. The sequence goes on along the minus strand of NC_070600.1, from coordinate 21,472,324 downwards.
TATTTTGTCTTTTATACCTCCATCCTCCCTTCTTCCTATCCCTCTCTCTCTCTCTCTCTGCTCGCCTGATTCCTTAAGCGTGCCGTCAGCATTAAGGAGGAAATCACTTGCACATTGTAGCCTTGCATTTTCCGAGGAACTTCACGCCATAAAATTATAACAATTCCCACTCCGGAGCCAAGTTCATAGCACGAGGGGGTTGAGAGGGTTTTGGATCTCAGAAGGCTCAACACAACATTTCCACAGAGAGGAGCAAGGACACCTCCAGTCTTTGGACCAGCCTCTAGATGAGAGCTGCTAATACCCCACTACAGTGTAATTACGCCTATAATGTTGTACAGGAGGAGGGGCAGGGAGGGGGGTGGAGGAGGGAGGAGAGAGGGAGGGGGTTGGGGGGTAGAGAGCGGGTGATAGCATTAAGGGATATTAGGGCGGGTGGGGTGTTCATTTTCATTAGGTTTTATGGGTTGGAAAAACAATGTCATGCATACCAATTAGCGCTGGAACAGATGGCTCAATGTTGGTATGTTTTGTCACACGAGTGGTTGAGTGTGTGTGTGTGTGTGTGTGTGTGTGTGTGTGTGTGTGTGTGTGTGTGTGTGTGTGTGTGTGCAGAAGCCTGATAGTAACAATCCACATGACAGCATCAGACCAGTCAATGTGAAATTCAGGTTCGGGTTCAGGTTGTCTGAGAAGAAACCATCCTCCTTTTTTTCCCCCCTCCTTTTTCTTTCCTCTCCTTTTCCTGTTTTTTGCTCTGTTTCCCAGGTCAGGACCTCCAGAGCAAAATCAAACCTGGATCAGTCTGTTCAACAGTCTCTCTGAGGAGGGAGCCATATGCTGACATATGCTGACGGAGTGGGGAGAGGAGGAGGAGGAGGAGGAGGAGGTGGATGGGGGATCGGCTGATTATGCATGTGTGTGTGTCTGAGTGTGTGTGTGTGTGTGTGTGTGTGTGTGTGTGTGTGTGTGTGTGTGCATACAGCTCAGCCGCTCTGTAGGATCCTGGATGCAAACACTGTCAACTCATAGACAGATATTGGCTTTTAAGAGGACCGAAAGTGACATATTTTTAGATTTTATCTCGCTGACATTTTGCGCTGTATCTTTACATCTGGTTCTTTTTTTTCTTTTTCTGGTTTCAAGTCAGCATTTTTCTCAGAACTGTATTCTTGTCAGAGCTGAAAAGCCTCTGAAACAGCAGTTAAGCCGTCAAGAGACACTCACACTGAAGGAATAATAATAATCCCACTTTCCACATAATAATGATCCTAATCATTATAATAAAATGCTTTTAGTGCATATTTGTGAACAATTCAAACTAAAATGATCTCATTCAGTCGATTCAACTGCCTCCCCAAACAAAACCAACGCAGTATTGATCTATTCTACATAAGTTATGTAACTAAAAAGACTTGTATAACACCCAACAATCCAATGGATGATTCATTGACAACTCAATACCTCGTATGTAAAGCTGTGCACATCGATTTCTGACCTCTAGAGGTAAGAAATAACATCGAAACAACAACTTCCTCAGCTCATAAAGAAGTTATGACTGCTGCTGTGTTAGTGAAGTCTTTGTCATTAGAGTCCATGTTTCTCTCCAGTTGCGGAAAATCAACTCCTGAGCAAAACAGTTGCTTCTCTAGCTGCTAAAAATGAGCCAAACTGGAAACATATGTTCAATAGGAGGAGGGTCATCAGAAATTTGCCACCATGAGCAGACAGAGTGATTTTATTCAATGCTATATTTTTTTTCCCACTAACTTTTTAATCTTATTGGCCAAGTTATGAGATACCCATCTTTGAGATCTCTTTCCGCTTCAACCCCTCATATGAAGTACTTTCAACAGAAGAAACAGTTAAATATTGATAGGGATGCTGTTTTTGGAAGGTGATGCAGTTGAAATAGTTTAAAGTAGCCTCAACTGCCAATGCTTTAAACATATAATGAATAAACACGTGACATATAATGAAATGAAAATGTCAGCATGTCACTTGCTTTTCAGTGTGAACTGACCCTTTAAGCCCAATAAAACCCACTCAGTGGACTCAAACACTGACTTATCAAAAGCCCCTTTGTATCACTTCCCCTCCCTTGTCCACAGTGGTCTCTTCTCACTTCTCTCTAGCTTTAGAGCCCTGTAAAAGCAGGGCGGGTACAGGTGCGCCTCCCCACTTCAGAGACTTTATACTAGCAAACACTTTAGCTGTGGCGTTAGCTACGGCTCAGTGGGTCTGAATGGGGACGCACTAACAGGCTAGTGCTGCAGTACCAGAGACCATTGATCTGTGCTGCTCACTAATAACAGACAGCAGAGACTCCCTGGCTCTCTGGGGCCATTAGGATGCATGAGTGGGAACCATGCTAAATGGGACAATACACAGAGGTGTGTACAAGGGTAAATACACTCCAGTTTATATGGAGAGGCAGATACACTGCGGGTAAGCTCGACTAACACATGATTCCTTTGGCTAACCTTGGAATTGCATTATTCTGCGTCTTTGTCTTTGCATGTGTATGTTGTGATATAGGGATTAAGTGCAGTGTTACAGCATGACTGAGGTTGCTTTATTTAAGGTCGTGCTGTTACATTTCCAAGTCATTATTCAGACCTGTGGGGACAAGCAGGGTTTTCAGTGCAGCAGGAAACACTCACACACACATACATTTAGCACACACACACACACACACACACACACACACGCACATGAATACACAATGCGCCAACAGTGGTGTATTTCGGTGCACAGGCAGGCAGCCCTACATTCAATCTCCTATCTCCTGAACAGTAAGAGGAGAGAAATGGAGAGGCCTGTCTGCTCTCCATTCCTCTAAATGTTTAATGAAGCATCTCTCTCTGTATCTCTCTCTCTCTCTCTCTCTCTCTCTCTCACTAGCTCTCTCAGCCTCTCTTTTACCGTGCTGCTCAGCCCTCACCCAACATCTACTTTTTCCTCACTTCATCCTTGTTTGTCTGTCTCTCCCTTCCTGCAGGCTAACAGACACCACATCGTCGCATTGGTTCTGGATGAGGGTTGAATGCTGAAGAAGTAGAAGAAGAAGAAGAAGTAGAAGAAGTAGAAGAAGGAGGAGGAGGAGGAGGAGGAGGAGGAGGAGGAGGAGGAGGGCTCATCTGCATCCTATTTCACTTCATAACTCAGCCTCCCTCTGGCTTGGATCCAACCTCGCCAAATGTATCATTTGTTCTCACTTAACTTTTCACTCCATGTTTGAAATTTTGCAATTTGTGGGGGCCCGGCAGCACTTTCCTCTGATGGGACAGTTTGAGGTTGATGGTATCTTGCAGCCTGAGTGGATGCAAGCTTGTGTGTTTTTCCATGTTAACCACACGAGGAAAGTGTACAGCGGCCCCGGCTCCGATCCAGCTCCTAAGTGCTTGTAATGTAACTGGCAAATTTTTTATGGCAAGGGGGGGGGGGGGTAGAGGGGGTGGACGCTATAGTCACAGCTGTTATTGTTTAGACAACAAGATTTGGCCGTGCTGGATAAATGCCGTCTTGTTTTATTAGACCTAATCTACTGCACTCTTCTTTATCTCTTAATTCTGGTGAAGCTGCCCTTATCTTCTTTTTCTTCTTTTTTTCTTCTTTTTCTTTTTTTTTGACCTGCTCTGAATAAGCTGCTTTTTCCTGTTTAATGGCTCCGGAAATCTACTCTGAATACATTGTTTACAAGTTTAAATGTTTAATCTTTTTCTGCTCAAAGCTAAATGTGACTTAAGGAAGCATCCAGTCTCAAATTATGAGACTGGATCCACGTAGACATGAAGACCAATGACCATGTCCAAGTATTAACTGTTAACCTTTGTGTCGGTTCCTTCTTTCCTCCCTTCCTTCTTCCGTCTGTCCTTCCTCTCTCCCTCCTTCTCTCTTTCTTTCCTTCCTGTCTTTCCTCCCTTCCATCCTCCATCCTTCTATCTTTCCTTCCTTCCTCCCTCACTCCTCTTTCCTTCCCTCTTTCGTCCTTCCTTATTTCCTTCCTCCATCACCCTTTCTTCCTTCCTTCTTTCCTTCCTCCCTCTTTCCTTCCCTCTTTCCTTCCTTCCTTCCTTTCCTCCCTCCCTTCCTTCCTTCTCTTCCTCTCTTCCTCCCTTCCTCCCTCCTTGTCTCTTTCTTTCCTTCTCCTACCTTCCTCTCTCCCTCCCTCGACTGGAATAATTGGAGATAAAAACTGAAAACACAACAACACATCTTGTAATCACATTTTGAATCCATTCTAGTAAAAACAACTCTTGGTTTCAACATGTTTAAATAAAACTATTAATGCTGCTTTACAAGGAAAAGAGTCACATGCTAGTTTAATTGTTTAAAGGCTTGTTATTGACTGCTACTTTACCAATAAAGACTTGATATGGACTTCAAATTGACTTGGACTCTACCAAATAGAAGATCTAAAAAGAACTCCTCTCGACTGATATGAGACATGACTTGAACTCCTCCTCAGACTTTATCCAGACAGAAAATAAAAACCTCTCACTATCATTGCGATTGAGGTCAAAACACAACAAGTGCCACAATTTTTTTTTTTTTTTTTGAATGAAAGACTGCTGGGAGTAAAAACACAGTTATTTTCTATGATTTTGTTTTTCTTGGCTATCCTCTGAAGAACATTTAAAATGTGTAAAAACCCTTCTCTTACTCTACTGTGAAAATACACTCATACACACACTACTAGACAAAACGGCACTACGCGGAGTGTGTACTTCCGAGCGCGTGAACGTGTGTGTGTGTGTGTGTGTGTGTGTGTGTGTGTGTGTGTCTGGGTACGAGTGTGGGTGTAAGCAAGCGAGCGTACTTCTACTCCCAGCCCCAGGACTTCAAATTATCCCGAGGCTCCTCCAAAACACACTTCAGAATTTTTGTCTGCTTTCCAAACTCATTACTTTAGTAGGGCAAATCAAACAGGGCGCATTAAACGGAACTCAAACGTGAAGAGAGTGGAGTGCGAGGGGAAAGAGGAGTGTGTGTGCAAGTGTGTGTGTGTGTGTGTGTGTGTGTGTGCGTGTGCCAGAGAGAAAGCGAATGTGCCTGTGTGTGTTAATTAGCAGGATCCTGCTCTAATTAATGGCCTATGAATAGCCATGCTGGGTGAAGAGTCAAGGTTAGACACCTGTGCGGCCATATTGATGCCAGAGCGAACTTCTTCTCGGGGTCTATCAAATTACACACATTTAATGTAAATACAATATTGGCAGCCTCGTCTACTGCTGAGCCAAGAGAGGAAGCAAAATGTGTGTGTGTGTGTGTGTGTGTGTGTGTGTGTGTATTTAAAAGACGGCGTGTGTATCCAACATGGATGATGTCAGAGCAATTAGAGAACACATGAATCATCACTGGGGAGGTAATGACCTCGGAGCACCACAGAGGAGAGTCAATTACTCCATCACACCAAAACCTGCAAGTATTACACATTATTTATTACTCATTTCAGAAGTGATATTATGACTTTGCCGTGCTCCGTGGTAACATTAATTTGTTATAATCCTCAAATTACTTTTTTGTTGCACCCTTTTCAAAATTGCAAATTGAATTCTTGCTCGAGTCAGGAGCACGTCTGAAGACTTTTTTTTTCGAGTCCCAACTGACTGTGAAAAGACTTTAATAGTTATTTCATTATTGAGTTTTGCAGCCAACTCTCACATATATTCAGGGTTTTTTGGGTTTTTCGTTGCTGACTTGATAAAAGTTTTGTTCAGATTCTGCTCATAAAAAGCAAACAAGTGACAGCTTTAGTCGCTCTGGAGAGGATTTCAATACTGAACAAGCAAATTCTTCAAGGTTTTTATCAGCCAACATGGTTTTATAGAGGTTATAATACACTTTAGTAGAGTGTTATCAGCATTAATGTCCAATATTCTTGGCATACTTCCCTTCAGTAAAATATAAGTGTCATAAGAAAAGCATGTAGTCTTCTTTATAACTGGACATTTGTATCATATCTCTGATCTGTTGCATTCAATATACTCCAATTATTTGCAATTATTTGTGTGTTATAATTGACTTTATTGGTTTATATACTTTATCTTTTCCTTAGTCCGACTATAAAGTTGCTGCATTCTTTAAAAAAACAGAAAGAACCATGTTAGAAACTACTCATCTGTCCAGTATGAATCCCTGATTTCACTTTTCAAGAAGCCAGAGAGAAAACAGACTCACCGTCCTGACAGTTTCGAAGCTTTGGCAGCATTACTGTACACATAGAAGCTTCTAATCAAAACACAGCTTATCTTGTAGTTGCATGGGGATTATAAAGTTACTGATGGTGGACAAACTGGAATTTCTGTCTCTTCCTCTTTCTGGAAATGTTTACATATTATACAAGAAACATAATCAAAAACTCCAAGAAGTAAGAGGGACTTGCACCTCTTGGAAAATTGTCACTTCCTAAGCTGATTCCCCATTTGGTTCTTATGTTTTGACAACTTTCTACAGCTGCTTTGACACCTTATTTTTACAATAAAAAATGAGTTGCTATTGTATCTGCTGTGATCTTCAATCCTGGAACAAGATTCAGACTTTCCATAGAGCCACAACAGCTGAGTGTTTGATACTTTGACGACACATTTTCAGCGGAGTGCTGCTATAAAAAAAGCTAAAACTGCATTTTACAGAGCCTTGAAAGCAGCATTAAATCCTGATATCGCATCATATAAAAACTGCATTTAAGGCCGAGAAGAAACAACAATCTACCGTACGAGTAACGCAGCATGTGTGTATCCCACTCCCATCACCTCGTGCCCTGAGCCCCCTTCTCTCCTTTTCCCAGTGTGTGTGTGTTTCAACAAAGAGAGCATTCCCCACCAACAGATCGATACCCCGGATCCATTCTGGTTTGTTAAGAGTAATAGGCATGGATTTGAAGAGAGAGAGAGAGGAGGGAGGGAGGCTAACGGGCTCTGATTTAGCCAGGCTACACCGGACCCATTTACTTCTCAACCACAGCTAACAGGGTTTCTCCTGCCTCCAAAACACTTTGTACAGTCATCACGGCGCTGTATACGGCAGAAGAAAAATTACCCCCATTATGTAATCTCTATAATGATTCCTATTGAGAAAGCAGAGGCTACAACGGCAGTACAGTGAATTACACTAAACACCATTACTCTTGACAGCTCCTTTTGAGCGTGTGTGTGTATGTGTGTGTGTGTGTGTGTGTGTGTGTGTGTGTGTGTGAGTGAATGATTGAGTGTGTGTGTGCCGCTCTCACAGTGAAATTAAACTGGGGCTCAGGTGAGAAACAGAGCAGTGCTTCAGCATAAAGGAGAGGAGGAAGAGGAAGTGGCGGCGAGGAGTTAAACACCCCGAGGACTTTGCAGACAATGTAGAATAAGCCTGTCTGGGTTAAAGGAGGAGGAAAAGGGAGGGAGGGGTGGAGGGGGGAAAGAGAGGAAAAAAGGAGGATAAAAAAAAGGAAGAAGGGGAACAGAGGGAGCTGACAGGGAGATTGAGAGATGGAGAGATTGATGGCATGTAATGATGAAACGGATGGAGGACGAGACAAGAGAGACATGCACGTCAGAGGCCATTACTCATCTGCAGTGCATGCACAGACACATACATACACACACACACACACACACACACACACACACACACACACACACACTGAGAGAGAGACAAAGACAGCAAACGCCACCCAAGGGTGCTGCAGGAACCGTCTACCACCCACCTCCCTCCATTTCTCTCACCTTCCCTTTCCCTTTCTTTCCCTCTCTCTCTCTCTCTCTCTCCGTCTCCCTGCTGTTCATCCCACACTCTCCGTCTGTGCCTCCATCTCTTGCTTCTCTCTTCCCTCTTACACTCCGGTCTCTCACCTCTCCAGAGAATCACATCATTCATATCCAATCATACCTCTCGTTACAAAACTGTGAAACCTGTTTATACCATTTTACATTTCAAGCAGAGACTTCGGCGGACAAGATATTACAGTTTGATACATTATTAGATGCAATGAGTTGATTTTAGATTAAACTTTGCTCCTGAATACTCTCCTAAAATGTTTTTTTTTACTCTTTTTTTTGGGGCCTAACGGGACTGTCCAATTACTACTGAAGATCCAAAGTAAGAGTAAAACAGTCCATGATTCAAAGCTCATGCTGAAACATCATTCAGGGCAAAGTTTTACTCTAGTCTTCTCTCAAAACTAGCTCTATATGTTACTATAATGGACAAAGAGGGAAATTTAGAGAAGAAATTCGTGTGGGCTGATGCAGCTGCTCTAAATGTTGTGTTCGATTGTGGTGTAATTGGGCTAAAGCTGTGGATTCCTCACAATACCAGTTAAAGTGTATATATGACAATGCATCAGTATTTCAAAAAGTATCCAGAGATGATATAAAATAAACTGATTCAGTTACAGCTCAAAAAAAAAACCAAAAAAACATATCCTTGACTTTGTTTGATCCACGCTCTCCATATGCTAAAACATGGATAAACTCCCACATCTCCACTTCCTGACTCACTGCTGTCGTGGATTACGTGATTGAACCATGTGAGACGAAGAAATAAAGAAAAAAAAAGAAAAGAAACATTCCTGTCTACATCTGGCCCGTATGTAAGCTTGCATGTTTGTGCTTTAGACTTTTTTTATTTTGGCCTATTTCTTAGAGGAGCATTTCCCATAATGAGCCCTCAGGGGACTTGTTGCACACACGCCGTTCTCTTCTCAAAAAGGGGTCTGCATAGACTTCTGGGATACCTCTGATGCTCCCCGGAGGCCTCAGACAGACTAAACACCCATTTCCATAACAGCGTACTCACAAGCAGCACCAGTAAGTCTTTCCCACAGGCTCTTTATCATTCATTTATTTATTAGACAGTGTCCCTGATTAGACTTTCAAATGATAACTATATTGCCAGGCGTCTTAACTATAGTGTTACAACTAACTTCATAATGCTAAAGGACTAGTGCAAAGGGTGTTTTAACATTTTCATTTGAATTACCTCCAGTTAGCACATCAGATGAGCAGATCCCATGTGAAAAAGCTTTACCACATGGGAGATATGACCAGATTCTAGTGTGTATCATGTCTAATCCCAAAATAAGCCCTAAAGCTAAAATTACCCTTGAGTTATTTCGGCTGCTTTCACATAAAATTTGTAGTATCCTTTAAAAAAACTACTGAACTGGTATAATGTAATTCAAATATGTCTCTGTAAGTTAAGTTAAACTAGCGTAGAATAACACAAACCCAAAAAAGTGGACATGGTGCTGCCGTGTAATACTGCCTTTCTGCTGCTGTGGACTTGTGTAGGCAGTTTAAAAAAAAACGAGCCTGCTCTCTTCTAAGCTGCATTCACTGAACATCTGCTTAACATCCCGCACACACACTGCTTAATACAATGAACCGATATGCCGAGCTGCGGAGTGTGTGTGCGCGGCGTCCTCCCTTCCCTGTGGAGGCTTCAAATGCATCACGTATAATCAGAGAGGGGAGGCTCAGCTCATAGCGCCGGCTACTGCTGCATGCTAATCCTCTGCAGATGAAGACGCTAAGCTAAGCACAGGCTGACAGCCATGCTGTGGGAATGGCAAAGGAGGCTAATGCTAACTGCAGTGTCACCGCTCCCCTCCCGCCTTCATTTCATACACACAAACACAAGCACACACACACACATACAGACACACACACTCCTCCAAGCTCTAAGCATTTGAGTATTTGTTGGAAGACAGTATTTCATGACTAAGTGTGTGTGCTGCTGTGTGTATATGCATGTGTGTGTGTTTGTGGGTAGACTAGCCAATGACAGCTGCATTAAAAAGCCTTTAACGTCAGTCTGGCCGGCTGAGATTTGATTTGGCTCCGAGCATCTCTCCCTGTGTGTGTGTGTGGGTGTGTGTGTGCATGTTCAAAAAGGGATTTGACAATGGTACTAACAAGAGGCACAAGCCAGGCAAATGTAGGATGCAAGACAAGCTCTCAGTGTAAAGTTAACTTAAAGACACACACACACACACACACACACACACACATACACATACACACACACATATATATAAGTAGAGTTTCTATGAATTGTTGTTGTTTACCAGCAGAGGTGAGACAGAGCCGTGGCCTCTCTCATTAAAAAAAAAAAAGACCTCTGTAACTTTTCTCATTAGTGTGTGTCTCTTCAACTCTCGTCTGCCGTGTGTGTGTTTTTCTTGCGACCTAAACGCCCGAGCCGAGGAATGATTTGCGAGTTGGTTTTGGCTCGCGCTCAGTTTAAACACTGCTCGCGAGTCGGTAAACACAACCATCCATCCGTCAGTGTGCAAGTGTGTCAGAACATCTGTGTGCCTGGCTGAAGATTTTGAGAGGAAACCACCTGCCTCAGAGGGATCATAGCTGCGACTCGCACACACACACACACACACACACACACACACACACACATACTCGCAGACACACACTAACTGGCTATAGTTGTGTGAAAGCACCCCAGAGAACCACAAAAAAGGCTATAATGTCTGCCAGTCAGAAAAGCACTTACACAGAGCCGCCTGCCAATCTCAGCCAACCGCAGCCGCCACAATGCCCACCGCTGTGCCCACTCACCGTCAATCACATTTCACCACCACACCCACCGCCTGACAACCTGCAAAACGTCTTGCCAGCACTCCTAATTACAACCACTGCTGCCAACTGCACAACACTAACCCTCCGCAGACCCAAACCACAACTTGACATAATGTAGACGCTACCGCCGCCGCTGCTGCTGCTGCTGCTGCCGTGGAGGAAATATACAGCCATGCATTGGACATAAAAAAACATAAAAAACATCCTCGCCATCACGTAAAGCTTCCCACTTCCCCTCTGACACGTTACATCCCATTAACAAGGTGTCACCGCTAATATTTAGGATGTTAATTTGTGCCGCTCCTGAAGCAGCTTTGATCCAAACAGAGTGTGACAACTTTAATGACTAAACAAAACAGAGGACAAACAAACCTAAAGACCTGCTGCTAAATCATGGCGGTGGTGGTCTGCGGGGAGACCGTTTTTTTTTTTTTTTTTGAAGTGGAGGAAATAAGGAAAAAAAAAACCCCAACAACCAAAGGAAGCGTTTTATGTGGCCGCGCCATCATTACAATGGGCGAGGTGAGGCTGAGGCCTAATTAGGGCCGGGATTGATTGAAGTGGTGTGTTCTTCTGCATCCAGACTCGCTGGGAAACAAAAGGAGACCGAAATGAGGGGAAGCCTAGTGAGGATGATCCTCAAAGGGGCTATTAGAGTTCAGGGTTAAGACTTTTCAATATTTACCTTACTCTGGTGTCCGTAAGCTCACTAGTACAGTAGGACCCAAAAGATGTGATTAATCCAAATTTAAACACAAAATCCAAACAGTTTCTTAACCCTCCTGTTGTCCTCGAGTTATGGAAGGAAGGGAGGAAGAAGGAAGGATGGAAGGGAGGAAGAAGGAAGGATGGAAGGGAGGAAGAAGGAAGGAAAGGAGGATGGAAGGGAGGAAGAAGGAAGGGAAGGAAGGATGGAAGGGAGGAGGGAGAAAGCAAAAGAGGAAGGAAAGAAAGAAGGAAGGGAGGAAGGTAGGGAGGAAGGAAAGGAAGGAAGAAAGGAAGAAAGGGGGATGGAGTAAGGAAGGGAGGAAAGAGAGAGGAAAGAAAGAAAGAGAAGGAGGGAGGGAGGAAAGGAAGGAGGGAAGGAAAGGAAGGAAAGGAGGAGGGAGGAAGGACAGACAGAAGGAAGGAAGGGAGGAAAGAAGGAACAGTCAACTTAGGAACCTAGAAACTTCTACAATCGTAGCTTGGCAAGGTTGCTAAATATATAAAAAACACCCTGTGACATTTACTGACATCATTCTTACAAGGAATTCTGGGTAGTGCAGTTCAAACAGCCTTCCTTCGCCTGGTACACACACACACACACACACACACACACACACACACACACGCACACACACACGCACACACACACACACACACACACAAAACAATGCAGCAATCAAGGTAACAATTAGCATTAGAAAAAAAGGTTATGGCGAATCAATTAACTCGTCAGTGGACGTTCTGACAGCACGGATTGGTTGCGGTTCAGCTGAGGGTTATTTTTAGAAATCCAGGTACTCATGGATACACGACACGTAGAAGAAGAGAAGAAAGAAAATCACTCTGCTCTTTTTTAAAATGCTGAATGTCTGTGGAACATCCCCTCTCCTTCACCGGAAGACAGCAAAAGCAAAAGCAGCTCCCCATCGTCTCTTCCTCCCGAACACCATCTTTATCTCTCTCTCTCTGTCTCTCTGTCTCTCTCTCTCTCTCTCTCTCTCTCTCTCTCTCTCTCGCTCTCCTTCTCTTCCATCTTATAAACCAGGTTATTCTTGAGAAGCGGGGGGCTCCTGTCAGCTCCCAACAGCTCTTGCATCTAAATGACAGAGTCCCTCTTATATGAGCAGCCACTGCTAAAAGCATGTCATTTTCTCCTGCTAATGTCAAGTAGGAACAGATCAGAACAGGCGGGGAAGAGTTTAAAAACACTGCTTTCACTCCTCGCATTGGATCCCTTGGGTGCTCAAATTGCCAGCGTGGGCCTCGCCATTGTGAATAATGAGTAATCACCTGGGTTGACCTGTACTCCGGCTTCTTCTGAATCTAGAAATCTCCTTCAAAAAAAGAAAAAAAAAAGAAGAAATTGCTGGCTCATGATGCGGAGGAGGAGGAGGAGGTGGAGGGATTGACCTATTTCCTTTTGCAACATTTCCTTCGATGTTAGTCTTACATGTATCTCTCCTGTTATCATCGTTGTTTTGTGTTTTTTTGCCTTGTTTGATCCGCTATCGTTACGTGTCTTCCTGACATGAATCCAGCGCTCTGTGTAACTACACTGAAGATATATGAGTCATACACAGCGACTTATTTCAAAAAGCAGAACAACACACATTCAGTGACTTTCCCCTCTGATCAGTCTATACAGAAAGAAATAGTGGCTGTTTGACACACACACACACACACACACACACACACACACACACACACACAAACACATATATATACATTTACTGCCTCTTTGGGCTAATTAGACTCGGCAAAGTGTCTATGTTAGTTAAAATTAATAAAAAAGATACCCAAAACAAAGACCAATTATGGTTTTGAGACTAATAAAGACACCAGAATAGCATCAATTGACTAATAACACAAGCCCACCACTATCATAATGATGCTCAATCTTTACATTATTACAGTGTGTAGCCACAAAGACATTGAAAAGTATTGTAGAGCATAAATAGATATAGCTAATGAGTACCCAGCATTTTACAAGAGGAACAATAGTGGAAATAACTCAAGCTAATGCTAACAGCTACAAAAACTGACCCATGAATTTGGCATTTCAGGAGATGTTCATAGTTGATGTTATACCATTAATATAGTCTTAATGTGTAGTGTGTAGTTTGTCCATTCTGGGCTACTGTAGATGTGAAGAGGACCAGCTCCCTATGAAGATATTACGGGCTCATTCTAAGCTAACGAAAGCTATTCCTGCAAAGTGCCTTCTGCTAAATGCTAATAAAGTCTACACACTGCACCTTTAAGTAGTTTTTATTTAGCTAGTCAAATCTATTAGCTAGCTGCTGCATACTGTGATGCATTACAGGATTATTTAAGGTTGAAATAATGTCAAAATTCACCTTCCATCACCTTCCATCCTGTAAGCATTTCTTTCATACCAATGTCTCCTCATGAATTCATTATTTATGAATTCAAGGCAAATCTGGAGTCAAAAAAGATCCATTTCACGTTGAATTATTCATATATTGGTGTGATGTTTGGCTACTTTTTTTGTCACTTTGGGTCTGCCTTTCCCTAAATATTTGTCCAGTCTGTGATGATACATATAGTAGTGATGAATAATGGAGTTATTCCTCTAGTAAATCTACATTTACCTCAAGTTAAAGTGTCACCACACTGCTGTAACTCCTCATTAAGTTGATACAAGGCAAAGATTTTATCCGTATAATGAAAAGGTGTTCAGCAATCATCCAACAATCCATTAGGTTTGATTTCATGTTTATTTATAGGATTGTTTTTTCTCTCTCCTCTCTTTCATATTTATCTGTGTGTTTTTGTGTCATAGACAAAAAAAAAATAACATTAAATTCTCCTCCTGGTGTAAACAAGCATGTGACTAGTAATGATACGCATCAAATCAAGTCGACATCCTTTATGCTGATGAGAGAAATAAACACCCCAGCTTACCACAGTGTGTTGCTGGGCTGCCTTTAAAAAGAGACTTGGGGCTGTTTCATCCATAACCAACAGAGCCATCAGCGGGGAGAAACAGCATCTCTCTGTATTCCACTCATGACCCCCCTCCTCTCCACTGCAGAGGCTAGAGGTCCACACACACTGTGGCTCCACTCATTACCTTGCCGCTTGGATGCCAGACCCCCATTCACCCTGTTCACACACACACACACAGATACATCTACACACACACACACACACACGTCGACACCCACACACTGCAAGCTCCCCCTGATTAATCATCTCTTTTTAACCCCTCCCTCTCTGCGGAGTCTCACATCCACCTCCTCCTCACAGGATGAAACGTGATCCTGATTTTGATTGGTACCTTCTCCTCGGCTAGATACTGTGGTGGTGATGATGTAGCAGGACAGCTTGTGTTGTGTTATTTGACCTCACAGCATTGGTTCACAATGGAGTTGGACAGATATGGGCTTTGGAGGGCTTTCATAAACCAAACCATGTTTATTTCTCTTGAGGAAAAACTGACTAGAATGTGATTAGAGTCAATTTACAAGACGTCGAGGGGTAAATATGCCCGTCAATACAAGCCTATATCAAGAGGTGGACAACTATAAATTCACCAATATCAGTGTGTGTGTTAATAATTGATATGATTTGAGGAGCTCAAAAAGAAAATTATACCCCTTGCACCTCAGCATAGCTTGGAAATAATGCACAGTGACACATAACCATGATCTACGTTCCTCTCTCTTTTCGCTATTTCATCCTATTTTGAAAAAGGGCTGGAGGTTGCAGACATTCATTATTTCACAAAACAAACAAACATTTGTCACCGGGCACGATAACGCACGCACACGTTGTTGTTGTTGTTGATGATGATGATGTCGCTGCTGATCCGCACTTCTTTTATTTCCTTTGTCATATAAAAAAAAAAAGCTGAAGGATGATTACAGTCACCTGCTGCATGTAAACACGGCCGTAGATAACACAGATTTGTCTAAATAAAGGATAAAAAAATTCAACTAGTGTCTGAAAATGGATCTTGAGACTGTAATTTACACTTTGGTATTCAGTTGATTTTAGACAGTAAATTGAATATCTACAACTACAGTCAACTGTCTCCCCTAAGCTGCAAAATCTAAGCGTCGAGATTTGAATTAATGTGACACGTTTCGGAGGCTATTCCACTGATATTAAATTAGTGACTGAATACCTGAGCTCCTGAAAGTTTTTTTTTTTTTTTTTTTGCTTCGGGTATCCCTTTCCAAATGAGTTTTTTTTTTTTTTTTTTTATATGAATGTATGACTTCCAGCTGTGAATGAGAAAATGTCCTCATATCCCGGTAAAATCACCCCGGCTGCTGTCACGGTGTCCTGGGAGTCGTTTCCATTATTCACTGTCTACAGAGCAGCTCCAGGATTTTGTCTCTCTAGATGAAACAATGAAACAACTGCTGTGTGTGTGTGTGTGTGTGTGTGTGTGTCTCTCTCTGGCGGTTTGTTTGTGGGGGAAAACTTGTTCATAAATACAAAGGGAACTGTATACTGTACGCTGTAATAAACACTTCCTGTATGTTGAATCTTTGAGGTGGATTCCCCCCCTTCTTAATTAGTGATAACCAATATCACTAGAAAATGAATAAACAGCAGTTACAGATGTTTAACCCTCCTGTTGTCCTCAGGTCAAGGACGGACAGAAGGAAGGACAGGAGGAAGGAGGAAAAGAGGAAGGAAGTAAGGGGAGAAGGAAGGGAGGAAGGAAAGGAGTAAGGAGGGAAGGAGGGAGGAAAGGAGGAAAGAAGGGAGGAAGGAAGGAAGGAAGGATGGAGGGAGGGAAGAAGTAAGGAGGGAGGAAAGGAGGAAGGAAGGGAGGAAGGAAATGAGTAAGGAGGGAGGGAGGGAGGAAAGGAGGAAGGAAGGGAGGAAGGAAGGAAGGAAGGAAAGGAGTAAGGACGAAAAGAGGAAGGAATTTAGGAGAGAAGGAAGGGAGGAAGGAAAGGAGTAAGGATGGAGGGAGGGAAGGAGTAAGGAGGGAGGAAAGGAAGGAAGGAAAGGAGTAAGGAGGGAGAAAAGGAGGAAGGAAGGATGGGAGGAGGAGGGAGCAAAGAAAGAGGAAAGGAGGGGAAGAAGGAAGGAAAAATTAAAGAAAGAGCGAAGAAGGAAGGAAAGAAGGAACAGTCAAAAGAGAGATGGGGTCAATTTGACCCGGGAGGACGACAAGAGGGTTAAATGTGAGAATGTTCTGCTTTTGGTTTATTATGATGTAAACTTAACTATTTTAACCATTTTAGAAAGATGATACTGTAATTTAAATGATTAATCAAAAAAATCAATCATGTGATACTCATGGTGAAGCAGTAATCTATCACACCAGGTTGATATGGATCACATTAAGTGGACTGACATTACAGGTTTTTTGAATAATAACAACACAAAAGGACAGTTGGCCTAAGACCAGTGATTATCCAATCACAGCTTAGCAACCGTATCTAATGTAAGGCTGCAACTAACCGTTATTTTCATCATCGATTGATCTGTCACTTATTTTCTTGATTAATCGGCTCATTGTTCAGTTGATATAAGCCTACATTAGATAGAGGGGAAAATGGGATTGGTAATATTTCAGAGGCCATAATGATGTCGTCAATGTGGTTTTAAAAAAGATAGACAGTCCAAAATTATAAGAAATGACAAAGAAAAACAGCTAATCGTCACATTTGTGATGCTCGATACACCAAATAGTTGAAAATTGACTTTTTTAAAATCACTTTGACTACTTGTTTATCAAAATAGTTGCATATTCTTTCAATCGACTAATCGCTTCAGCTCTAAACTAAACTATTATAACCATTATGTACTGATCACTTAGTTATTTCCTTGATTAATTGATTAGTTGTTTGGTCCATAAGATGTTAGAAAATGGTGAAAAATGGCATTGGCAATATTTCAGAGGCCATAATGATATCGTCAATGTGTGTTTAAAAAAAAGATACAGTTCAAAATCATAAGAGTGTCAATTTACTGTCATAAATGACAAATAAAAACAGCCAATTGTCACATTTGGGGAGTTGGATCCACCAAATATTTGCGTTTTTGCTTTAAAAATGTGTCACTTTGATTACTTGATTATCAAAATAGTCGTTTCAGCTCTAAAGTAAGGCTGTAACTAACAAATATTTCCATTATATACTGATCAGTTAGTTATTTTCTCTATTAATTGATTAGTTGTTAAGTCCATAAGATGTTAGAAAATGGACCGTTGTTTCCCAAAAACCTAATGTGACATCCTCAAATGTCTTTATTTTGTCCACAACCAAAAAGATATTAAGTTTAATGTCACAGCAGACTAAAGAAACCAGATCTTATTCACATTTGAGAAGCTGGAATTAGTGAATTTGGACTTTTTTCTTCTTTAAAAATGACTCATAACGATTAACCGATTATCAAAGTAGTTACAGATTAATCTAATAGTTGACAATTTATCGATTAATCAACTAATCATTGCAGCTGTACTCTGAACTAATTCCAGTTATGCCACAATAATAATTGATACCCAGGAGAGAAACTGTGGCATCCCAGTGAACTGCGACAATGGATTGTGACACTATTTTTTTCCAGCTATCTGAATTTCACAGCAAAGAAAGAAACAGAATAACTGAGTTCAGGTGAGTTTACTCGACACTAAATCTTCTTCCTTTGCCTGACTAAGCTCCACATCCACTTCCTTTGCATCCACTCATGCCCGTCCTCACTCTTTAGTCTCCTGTCCTCTCCGGTTTCCCTCCGCCTCACTCTCCTCTCCATCTTACTGAGACCATTAGGCTTAACGGGGCCAGCTAGCCCGGGTTAAATACACATAACCTTGTGTAGCTCCGACAGGGGTGAGGGGTGGTTGGGGCTGGGGGGGGGGGGCTCGGAAAGAGACATCCCAGAAATGCTCACAAACACACACACTTGTTTACCCACACACACACACACACTTGAACACAGAGGTCCTCGCTACTGCTTTAAGAGCAGTGATTGCTGTAATAGCCCTATAGAGGAGAGAAAAAGAAGACAACGGAGAGGGAACGAAAAAAAAGGATTGAGAGGGGAAATGGTTGATGGATGGGTCTGCTTTCCAGGTCACTCAGGGGGCTCCTCCCCTCTGTGTCAGACTCTCTCTCTCTCTCTCCCTGGGGTCGCTATTACTAGGCACACACACACACAGGCTCATAAACACACACACACACACACACACACACACCAACACCAACGAATCGCCAAGTACAAGAACTGAGGCAGGTCGTACCACAATGGGCAACATCGATTTTACAATATAAACTAATGAAGCAGACCAAACTCAATACAAAGAACACACGCCAGCACATACACAGGGGAAGCACACACACACACGCCTACACACACACACACACACACACACACACATACATACACCTTGTAAACACATACCAACACTGTCCCTTTGTTCCTTTTCAATACACATACTGTAATTGCTGATGTGGAGATAAGTGTGTACATTACTGAAACACAAACCAATTATACTCACATTGCAGCGAGTCTTTGGCTCACAAACAAACACAAATGTGCTATAATACACTCATATACACACACACACACACACACAACTTCCAGGCCTTGTCTAAGAGTGTGTGTGTGTGTGTGTGTTCCCTTGAGGCAGTGTCTCTCCTCCTCCTCTCTCTATTTCCTTGGTGACAGCTGTCATCCTGTCAGGCCTATGGCAGCCACGGCAGATCTGGCAGCCCATTCTGCTCACTGACACACACACACACACACACACATACAGACGCACACATACATACACACACAGATACACACTAACTCTTAACAGCCCTTGCAGATCCAGCTCTGTATCTCACAAACCACTCGTCAGCTCAACCAGACCATCCCTTCAAACACGGACTTTAGTCTAAGTGCTAACTAGCATTTTTTTTCCTTTTTTTCTTTCTTTCCTTTAAAGAAAGTCGAATCAACACCTGACAGGAACAAATATAACACTTTGTAAAATTCACTTACATGCTGTCACACACATTCATGAGGGGGTCTCTGTACTGTGTGTAGAGTACAGAGACAGGTAAAGGACATGATTAGCTTAGCTTAGCTTAGCACAAAGACTGGGAACAGAGGGTAACTACGACATTAGCTCTATTAGAAGTACATCTTCCAGCAACTCTAGGCTAGCAGCTAATGACATTATCATCTTAAAAATAAAATCGCATGAATCTATTTTTGGTCACTTTTGGGAGACAGTGAAACAAGCTATAAATACAGAGAAATTATAACATCATTAAAATCTATGCAACTGTTGCCAATTTCTCCATCCAGCAGAGCTAGATAAGATGCCGCTGCTCAGCCTAGCCCCCAGTGGCCACTTATGGTATTGCAGCAAAAAAAAAAAATATATATATATGGTCAATTATGACTCTTTCTATTATGAATGTTTGATCATTTGAGGTTGTATATTTCTAAAACTTTCATTAAGCCAAGAAAGGTGATTTAAATATCAATGACGTCATCTGGTATAAAGCCTATGGGTCGAATCTAGAAACTTTTTTGGAGCAATTCCTCCTGGACATTCATGTATTAATCCAATATTGAGTGTTTTTTAAGCTCTGTTTTGGTCTCTACCAACTCTTGAGACAAATATCTGGCTCTGTAGCTGCTAAATGCTGCACTATGTTGACCAGTTTATTGCTAATTTCTGGTTTTGTGCAGGTAGTGCACAACATTTTTCTGAAAACAGGACGGCATAAAAAATCAAGTTGAGAACTGGTTGAAACTACTCTGCGTCTTTTCAATTGGAGTGCATCTTGATATTGTTCCACCGCTTTTCAAAAGTCTGTATCGCTTCTCATGTGACAATGAAATCCAATTCAATACAAGGACAGTTTGCCAAAATCTGCTTTGTCATTACCATCCTAGTTTTCAGTGGAGAAATTCACTGTAGCATGGCCTTCACGCTGCAACCTGATAAGAGTAACCTTCCCTCTCAAATGCTGTTTGCTTGTTATTTTCTTCTTTGACAGCGACATAAAACTAAAATATTGGCTATTGGCAGCTTCACTCCAAAATTATCTGTGTTGGCCTTTAACAACACTTATTGGTGCAATCCTAGTCTGTAATTCTACACCAGTCTGACACAAACCTGCTGCCGAGACACATTCCAGTCATGTACACATCTACTGCAGCATGCCAAACACATCACTCTGACTACCAGCAGTACACTGACCCAGTCTTGTATTACTGCATTTAAAAAAATCTGACATTACAGCTGAATTTACTCTGTTTTAGATACAGCCAGACTGCCAAATACCAGTCACACATCTTCAGTCTGTTGTACAATGATTATTTTGATTGATTGTGTTGATTAGGAGACAGAAATTATGATAACTGGTGAACTGATACAACAAAAATGTGCTAGTTCAAGCTTCTTAAGTATGCTTCGGAGCTTTATATCAGAGTAATTTGTATCATATTGGATTTTGGACTGTGTGTCAGACAATAACAGACAACTTGAAGACATCACATTGGCCTTTGGGGAACTCATGATGGGCGTTTTTTGTTTTTTTATTATCATATTTTGGCATTTTCTCTAGATTAAATGATTGAGTAGTAAAAAAAACTGTTTAATCCACAATGAAAATAATCATTACTCATAGCTCTAGTGGTACTGTTTATTTTACTCTACACTCCACCCAATAATATTGTGTTTTAGACATGAACCTCAGCCAGTGAGTATTTGCTTATTTATTTAATTTGCAATCAAGAAAATAGGGGGGGGGGAATCAATCTTTCAGCAGCTCGAGTTCGACTTTTTTACTTATAAAGATACATGTAATAAACAAACACAGATGTCCATACTGTATATGCAAAACACACACACACACACACACATGCACACACATACAGCCATAGACTGTTTGGCAAATGGCAACCGGTCGGAAAATGTAATTGCTTGAACTTTAGAGAAGCGACTGCAGCTTCTGAAATACCCACGGGAGCCATCAGACCAGTGTTTTACAGGCACACACACACATATACACACACACCCACACACACACACATTTATATATATATATATACAGTACACACACACATACACACACACACAAAATAAAAACCACAAACCTCCCTGTCAGCAAGTGCAGTACTTTAAGTAGTAATAACTGCTCTGGCTGTTAGGGTGAAGAGAGACAAAGTAAGGAGAGAGGACAGAGACTGGAGAGGAAACAAACTCGGGAGGAATGAAGAAGAACAAGCAACACTTTAATCTCCATTAGCTCGAAAAGCACGCGTGTTTCCTGGCTTTGAGAAAAAATGGATTGTGAATGTCGATACAGTTAAAGGAAATTAAAAATCAATCGTTTGAGTATCATATAATCACTTCCTGTTACTCAGTGTTCTGGGTGGAGGTGGATTTTTTTTTTCTTTCTTTTTTTTTAGATAAGTGGATTTCAAAAGGGGAACTCCGCCAATTTTAACGTTTAGTTGTCATGTGAAGACAATTGTATGATGGCTTTTGTGGCCCTGAAAGGTTTTTCCACAGTCTGAGAAAATAACCAATGATAATGTCAGAGAGATATTGTCTGGGTTGTCTCCATTTTGGGTTTTGGAGATGCCATCGGTTTCCAATATAGAGACTGTAGCACCTCTGCTACTTTGCTTTGAGCTGCAGCTGATTTAATCCAAGTTATTTTCATCATCATTTCATCTTTTGATTATTTTCTCTATTATTAATTCATTGTTTGGTCCAGAAAATGGTGAAACATATCATGTTCAAGTGTCTTCTTTTATCATGACTAACAGTCTACAACCCAAATATATTCAGTTTACTATCACAGAAGGCTAAAAAATACATAAAATATTCACATTTTGACATTTTTTCTCATCAAACTGGTGATTATTTAAGTAGTTGGCAACTAATAGCTCTAATCCAGGCCAGTGAAAAGAGTCCGATATCAGTTTTAAAGCAGATACTTTTGTAATTAAAGGTGATAATAGCTCATAATTTCCAATACGTTTTAAAGTGATTGGTACTTTGCTAAATCTCTCTAAATGCACCACAACTCCTACAATTTATTCCTAAAAGCAATTACTAATTTATACCCACTGAACCTACGGCCCAGCAGTGCAGAAGGAGTAGTGTTTGGATATTTTGATGCATTTTGACATGTTTTTTGGCGAGACTCTAGGTCATTGAAGTCCATTGTAACCGCTGTCAATCAAAGCAGAGTACAGCTGTCATTCTCCATGTAAGGAGCAAGCTACAAACATTTTGAGTCACCTTATAAGCCTTTCAGGGGGTGACTCTTTTGATAAGTTGATGTTTAAAAATAAGAGTTTTGCTTAAAATGCAGGAAACATAGTAAAAACAAGGAATATGTGTCTTATTTATTGTTTCGTCATTCATTAATAGTAAGATTGATCTTTTATTATAAGCTTCAGGCTACAAAATCATCAGGCTTCAAAACTCACAGTAGTGGACTTCTAATAAATGACACTATCACACATCTGGATTAAAACACCACAAATCTGGAAATCCCTTCAGATCACACCCCCCCCAACCCCAACCCCAACCCCAACCGCCCGGACAGATTAATCCCTCATCTACTCCTCTGGTGTTTCTAGGAACATGTGGACTGTTTGAACCGCGGGGATACTATTGTGTTTCCATGCTTGTAAGTGTTTAAGTGCGAGCATGTGTATGTGTGTGTATGTGTGTGTGTTTGTGTGTGTGTGTGCATGCGTTAGTGTGTGTAAGCCTCGGGCTGTCCCCTCAGCACTGCGTCTGTATCGACCTGCAGTGGAAAACAGGCCTGTACTCGGCCATGTAGGCCAGGGAGTCGATAGGGACATCAGAATGAGGGCAGCCATCCAAAACGGCATCACAATGTGCCCAGGGGCCACGCACTCACACACAAACACACACACACACACACACACACACACAAACACACACACACACACTGTATACATACAAAGGTTTGGCCATTTTTCAAATAGCCTTGGATTTATGGTTTATAAATCCTCCAGATGGTGATTCATGTGTAATCTGTCTGTAATGGCTACTTGATAAACTCACTTTCAAACCGTCTTGGACACTTTTTTGTGTCTAGTGTATTAACAGACACTACAAACGCCGGATCACAATCATTTAAAAAAAATATATTGCACATTTAATTGTGTATTATTGCATATTGGGTTTTTTTTACTTTCCATTATGTAGCGAGCTAAAACATTTCCATCTAAATAAATAGCCATTATGCTGCAGTATCCCTGACTGATACAACACAAAAGCAATTCAATTGTTGTTTTTTTCTCTCTTATTAACATCAGGTGCTAGTTGTGTGTAAGAAATAAATAAATAAAGAAGGTCACAAATGGTTTGAAACTGCACACTCAGCTCAGAAAGTATAAACACATACGGCACATGTTAAAGGATTTTTCATCATCTTTGGCATGAACATGTTTTGCTCATGCTAATAATGGCTTAGACTGGATTAACAGGTGAGCTAATAATCTAAAAAACACATATACATACATATTGCACATTTGCAGGGGTTACTACAGCAAATATTTGTAGTATTCTCCCTTAATCCTGCAGATTTCAGCACATCTTGCTTCATAGTAGAGACTGATTTTATGTTAATGACTCTATAGTTTTGCAAACAGGTTTATTTATTATTTTATTGCTATTTATTTTACCTTGGTTATCTTTATCTCTGTTTGTTTGTTGGTCTGTGTTTTTGTAACATATTGGATGTTGTTTGCGTGATTGTGGACGGGGTAAGGTGCAAATGAATTACTTTCCTCTGGATCGATAAAGTTGTCTGAATGTGAATTTAAATGCTGCATTCATATATCGCTCTCACTCACATTCATGCATATAATCATGCAAGCCTTAATGCAAGGTGCTGGCACAGCCATCGGGAGCAATTTAGGTCTCAGTATATTGTGCAGTGACACTTCGACATGCAGACAGGAGGAGTCGGGAATCAATCTCTGAATTAGTGGAAAACCTGCTCTACCCCTTTTCCACCGAGCTGGAACCAGTGCTGGTTCAGAGCTAGTGCTAGAGTCAGTGCTCAGTTGGTGCTAATCCGAGCACCTCTTACGAACGTTAACCCCGCTAGCCGGCTAATAAATGTTAGCCCTGCTAGCCGGCTAATAAACGTTAGCTCCGCCCCCAGTCCACTGACGTAATCGGTTCTTGCTTTAGAGTTGAATTAGAGTTGGTGCTTGCTCTGGCTCCCGTTCTGAGGCTCGGGGCTGAAGCTTTGGCGGTGGAAAAGCAAAGAACCGGTGCTTAGTCAGGCTCTGGCTCCAAACCAGCACCAGCTCCAACTCAGTAGAAAAGGCGTATTTGAGACAAATGCAAACTACCTCACAAGACTGAATTCACTTTTGGAAATGCAGTGCAAAAATCACATTGTTAGTAACATTTTATCAAGATGCCCCTAAAATATAACAGATTTATAACATGAATCATGCTTGGCCTCAAAACCTCATGAAACTTTAAATGCCAGATGTTCCCCTTAATTCAAAATTCAAAAAGTAGAATAGTTGCTCATAGGTGTAAATGATCACAACATTTGGTAAAATACTTCAATTATCAACTGTGCTGTAGCTGCTGTTATAGTAGAAGCTTTTATCTGGAGCATTTCAGTTCAGCAGGTTCATTTTTAGCACAGGTGGCCCAGGAGAGGAATCTAACCCCTCCACCGCAGCAGGACCACAGAATTGCTGCCTCCGTATCATCACTTCCTCTGACGGATTACTCCATCAAACCGCAGCAATAATATGTGAAAACAAAAATGATATCTCTGAGTTTATTTGAAAAATAGGTTTGGTGCTTTTATCAGGCAGCGGCTTTGATAACTGGGACCAAGTTGCTGGATAAGTTGAGTTTAAATGGCAAAGAGAAGAAAATAGACCAAAATTAGATTATTTTTTGTTGTTGCTGTGGTCGGATGAAAATTGTACAGAACTTCCAAAATATGTTTTAAAAGACGTCAAAAGGAATGGCACTGTTTTTACTTTCATTTCATCCAATAATGTTTTTTTAAGGGGTCTCATAAGGGATAGAAAACTTTCTGAGCAAGAAATACTTACACCAACTCTCAACTACTCAATTTGTTCCTGCCAAAAACAAACATTTTGGGCTTGTAATCATTTATTTTTGAACAACTAAGTAATACATTTGAAGAGGTGATGCTTCATAGCCTCAGTGACTTGGCGCTTGGGCCATACTAAGCTAACCGAGGTGTTAATTCATGTATCAGCGAGCGGCATCTTAGCGCTGCTGCTATCTGCCCTACCTTTGAACTGCACATCAGATGACTGTTTTCAATTATACAAATTAGGCTGACTTAAGGGGGGCCTTGATCACACACACACACACACACACACATACAAACACTGAGCGAGATCACACGTTAGCTAAGCATCCCGAGTGGGAAATGGTCTGGGACATTGTAAAATAGATCTATGCTGAGGGAAATGAGCCAAGCAGTGGAGATTGCCACATTCGCTCCTTTAAGGTTCTTTCTCTCTCGTCTTAATGTCTTTCCAGTGGTGCCTATACTTTTCCCCCCTCTGCCAAAGCCATCGAGCCTGTTTGAGCGTGTGCAGCTTGGAGGAATGAAGCCACGTTAGCCCCGGTGTCACCCCCTCCCCTCTCCTCCTCGCCCTCCTTCACTTCCTATAGGGCCATTCTTGACTCCCCCTGCCTTGTGGCGGGTTATTACAGAATAGCAAAGGCGCTGTTGGATGTACAATCATGCACAGATGAGCAGATACGCTCACAGGCATGCTCTGTGCACACACCCATGCACACACAAAGCATTACAACATCTCTCTGAGAGAAGCTAAAGCCTTAAAATGCACCAGATGTTTGTGTTTCATCTGCAGGAATGGCTTCTGCCTGTTTTTTTTCTTCCTTCTCCTTTTTCTTTATTCATCCTCTTGTTCCCTGTCGCAGCTGAAAAGGCTTAGGCCAACAGGAATCAGTGGCTCAAAAGACACCTCATGTTTCGGCTTCTCAGTGGCAAATTACAGTGCCCTCTCCTAAGCGGTGTCGTTTGAAGGAGGAGAATCACTGTTTTCTCACTTCTTTTGAAAAGGGACTTGGCTGCTAAGGGGAGTGAGAAGCCGACGTCGGTTTTTAGCGGGGGCCATTATTGTCATGCAAGGCTCTAACCTCTGTCAAACGCTGCATTGTGCAAACTGCTGACATGCCCACCTATGTCAATTCACCGCGGGGCACCAAGCTGCACTGACACACACTCGATGAAGCCAAAGCCTGCGCAAACCCTTTTTTTTTTTACAAAGAGAAAACACAAATTGCTGAACTCAATCCTCCGGCGCAGTTTATCCATGCTGGTTCTGAATACGTGAGTGTAGGGGGAGGAAAAAAAAAAAAAGGTGAAAAGAGGATACAGTATTGGTTTCTGCATGCTCTCCTGATCTATTATGGCTGCCTGTTTACTCAAGCCTTCATCTAAACATGGGAAATGCACTATAATCTCCCCGAGGTGAAAGCAAGGGAGGTGAGTGGCTAATGTTAAAAAACAGACCTTTTTAATGCTCTTTCTGCCCCCAACTCCTACACAATCTCCCCAGGCAGCAGGACTGGTCTCATTACATACAGTGGCCTCTACTCCCACGCTCCACACACACACACACACACACACACACACACACGCACACACACACACACACTATCACCTGTCATGTGATACACACGAGGCATACAGGGTACATACACACTATGTCCATAAAAGTCAGTATCATACTTCTAGTGAACGCACGCAGGCCCTTATAGGGGCTTGTAACATAATAACAGGAGCTGTCAGTATTTAAATATATACATCAACTAACTAACAAGCCAACACATGCATTTGATTAAAATTACAGCATTAGCTACGCCAGAAAAGGATGACATTTCCAGAAATCTTTTATTCCAAGTTTCATGTGATCCAGTTTCCCTACATACGCCAGAATAAAATTACGAGACAAAGAAGCAATTCTATGGAGCATGAAAGGGTTTTTTTTGTATAATTCAGTGCACAAATTAATAGCATATGCTCATGAATTATTAATTTGTGCTCTGAATGAGTTAGGGGATAGGTTTAAAATCTTTTGAAGTGTCAATATTCAGGTGCCCATATAAACATTGAAGCGGGTCTTGCTGTAATCATTCCTCCAGTGCGTGCCGATCATTAAAGGATCTCTTCCTAATGTGCCTGAGGGGCTGAAATAGTGGGGGGACAAATAAAATGGAAATAAAAGTTTATCTGAGGCTTAATTTATGTGCACAAATGAAAGACTGTTGCTCAGTTAGGGAGGAGCACCCAGCTTGTTAGCATCAGGCTACACATTCTATTAGAGCTGAATCCTGCTTTTTATACGAGTGATTAATCAGGAAAATAATCATCAGGTTAATTGATAATTACAATAATCGTTAAGTTCAGCGATAAAGTCTCAAAGTATTGAATTTGAAAATGTTCAACTTTGAGACCCAAAACAGACAATGTGCCAGACAACAATGAACGCCTGTCTCCAAACCTCCAACCACTCACCTGCTCAATCTTTTTCAATGTTATACTTTTTTTTTTTTTTTTGCCATGAAATTGGCCAATTTGAAAGATAGTGAATATCAGCACAAAATATCAGCAGTCAGCAGCTTCAGGTTAAAATACCTGGCATCAGTTTCTGCCTTTAAAAGTCTATTGAACCCTACAGCTGCAGAAGGTAAATGGGCAGGTTGGTGGTGGGGAGGCGGAGGAGAGGAAAGGAAGGGAGATGAGGCCAATTGCATTGAGGCCAATGCAATGGGGTGGAGGGGTGGAGGGGTGGAGGGGTGGAGGCAAAGATTGAAGGATGGAAGGAAATCTGCGGTATAGAAGGGGGTTGTGGTGGGGGTGAGGGGTAAATTGAAAAGTGGAAATCTGGGCTGAATGGATGGATGGGATGAAGGATAGATAGATGACGGTTAAAATGGATGATTGGTGGCATGGGCACTGAGAGAGTGAGAGTGTGTGTGTGTGTGAGTGTGTGAGTGTGTGTGTGTGTGTGTGTGTGTGTGTGTGTGTGTGTGTGTGTGCACTCTCCAGAGGTGCAGATTAGATCACTGTTATGACTGCACAAGCCCTCAGGACACAGTAGATAAACATCAATAGATAACCTACACATTTATTCCCACCTCTGCACCACCCTCACTTCCTGCCTCTATTTCCTCCTCTGTCTCCACTCTTTTTCCTCCGATGCACACTTCCTCTACTTCCATCCATACACTGTCACCAAAAACTCTTCTTTTTTTTTTCTTCCCAGTACTCCATCCCTCGTTCCTTCCCTCTGCCCTCTCTAACTACATCTAAGAGTCCCGGGGCGGTGCACTACATCATGCTTCTCAATAAACCCGTCAAGCTTTCTCTCTCTCTCTCTCTCTGCACCACCTTCTCCATCTCCCCTTAGCCTTCCAAAACACAATAACAGTAACTCTGAACGCCCCTCCCAACAATACTCCCATCGATCACTTAACTATCTGGAACATACACATCTATCACTAGCTGGGTGTTTACTGCTGGCTCTGAAGGCCCTATTGCGCTACTCTATATAGCTTTGCAGATGCTTTCATGTCACAAATCCAACATTGAGAGACAGTATGGGACCAAGGATCTAAATCTGCTAATATCTGACCCAGAAAACATCATGTGGAGTGATGCTGTTCTTGGTTAGATGCAGTTGTCTTCACTTGTGTATCGGAAGATGGCTTCTTTCCATACTTACACTTCACTTTTATTAGTTTGTGTAACAGTAGATTGCATGAAAACACAATATTTTGGCTCAATGGTAGCAAACTTTGATAGATTCCACACTTGTGATGAATGACGCACCAGAAATCTGAACAATTTGGGTTGATTTGTGGTGGATTTCATGGGCTAACACTTGTCCTACACCGGGCAGAACGCTGCTACACACTGTAACTGGAGCTGGAGTGTTAAAACTAAATTGGCCCATGACCAAATTTAACCCAAATCTGGAAGCCCTGTATCAGCCCGAGCCAGCTCATATTTGGTTCTCCATGCCAGAAAACAACCTAGTGTGCAGATAGTTGGCTCAAATAAGCCTGACTTGGCTTGGGTAACTCGTGGATTATAAACTACGTGCTAATACTTAAGCCCAGAGTGATGAATGACAGCACAATAGCAAAAACAGCTAGATGGAAGGCAACACTTTGGTTTGCATCATATGATGGTCTGAATCAAACATTTAAAAACTGAACATAATCTCTGTGTGAGCATCTTCTGTTTTGACTGTTCCTTCTTTCCTCCCTCCCTCCCTCCCTCCCTCCCTTCCTTCCTTCCCTCTTTCTTTCCTCCCCTACCTTCCTCCTTCCTCCCTTCCTTCTTTCCTCTGTCCTTCTTTCTTCCCTTCCTTCTTTCCTCCGTCCTTCCTTCTTTCCTCTGTCCTTCTTTCCTCCCTTCCTTCCTTCCATTCCTTCCTCCCTCCTTCCTCCCTTGACTCGAGGACAACATAAAAAGCAACTGACATTGGCTGCAAATGGTTACACTTTAACTTCACAGCTGGTGCTAGTTGTCATCTTCTCTCTTTTGATGTAACTCAAATGTCCAACCTGTTAAGCAGGAATCATTATAAATGTCTAAGTTGTCATTATTTGACTTCTGATGTGCTCATGGTATAAAATGGTATTTTACTTTAAAGCTCCCGAGAAGAGAAGAGAGAGAGGGAGAGAGAGAGAGAGAGAGATGGCAACTATTGCGGTCAAGTGAGAGAAAAAATACCTGTAACAGAGAGATTGTGGAGAGTTGGACTCCACAGGGAACAAAGAGGCAGGTCGGGCAGAGACGAGCAGCAGCTCTCTGACATCCTGTTTGTGCACCCCACCCTACCCTTTGCATTACAATTCATTCACTGCGCGAGTCAAGGTTAGACCTGACAGCTCTGCAACTGTGTATGGATATGTGTGCGTTTGTGTGTGTGTGTGTGTGTGTGTGTGTGGGTGTGTGTTCCCGTTTGTTTTGCAGCGCCCATATAAAACAGATGGGGGAGATGGAAATGAAGAGAATCAGACTGAGAAGAAGAGACTAGACAAGGAGATTCATGGGTAGAAAGTACAGTGTGTGCTCTGTCGGTGAGGCTGGGCGGCACCCCTAAAGGTTTGGATGGAGGACTCAAATTAATCCCTCATGCGTGGCTGGAGGTTTGACTCCTAATTAGATTTCATTATAAGGTCAGATCAGTATGTTTTGGGAGGCTATTTCTGCCATAATTG
This sequence comes from Scomber japonicus, assembly GCF_027409825.1. Lineage (NCBI taxonomy): Eukaryota > Metazoa > Chordata > Actinopteri > Scombriformes > Scombridae > Scomber > Scomber japonicus. The sequence goes on along the minus strand of NC_070600.1, from coordinate 21,441,775 downwards.
TCATTTTTATGTCTGGATGTCTGACCTGAATGTTTCATCACCGAAAGAGACATAGAGTTGATATTTTCTCCCAATTTTTTTTTCTTTCTGACATGATTAAGAAACTACTGAAGCACTGAGTACACCTTTTGACTCTAAAACTCAGCTAAATCCAAGACAAGCAACCGTTTCTTGAGCTCCTCATTTAACACAGGTTGAGATTGTAGGTTTTATGCATAAAAGAAGAAGCTAAATAAGATGTAATTTACAAAAAATACACCCATTAAGCACTGTTTACTGACAAACTCCTCTCGGATTATACAAAATTAGACTGTGATAAGTATGCAATAAGTTCATATTCACATTTTAAAGGTTACATGAGGAAAAATTGGCACATTAACAGGCAATTTGATCCCATAAAATTCCTCTTCTCTTACATACACTATTATAGAGATGACCAAGTGCCATGGAGGCCTAAGGCAGGTTTTCATTTCAAACTGTACTCTAATAGCAGATTGAAATTACTTCTTTCTCATTGTGCCAGTATTTGAAGGTGTGTTGAAGATATAATGCCTCATCTTTCATGAAAATTGCAGTTTTGCCACTATCTCACTGATACCACAAACAATAATGATTCAACCTCAGCCAGTCATGAAAACCATTACATTTGCTGTTCTCAAATTTCGGTGTCCGGTATAGGTCGTAAATCCTTAATAAATGCATGGTAATAATCGTAAATAGCTACAAAGCTGGGTAGTTAGTATGAGCATGAGTAGACATTAAAATGAATGCCACCTAGTTGAACTTAATCAATCGTAAATCCAGTGGGGAGAGAAAAAAAAAGACTTCACAGTACAGGTCATGCTGATTAGTTGACATGCGAAAGGTGCCAAAGAAATAATCAATCAGTACAACAGAGTGAAACAAAATTAAATAATACAGACATGCAGACATGGAGGGTTATCATTTTAAAAAGGCAGAAACAGCTCCCGGAGTTTGTGGCCTTAAAAATCGAGCTGCTGTGATTCGCACTGCAGGAGCTGTTCTGCACTCCGATAGCAGGTGGCAGCGACCTTTCCAGGACCTTTGACTGCCATGTGATCAGACCCTTGAAGTTTCTGTGCCGTCTAATGTCACCAGGCCAGCTCTCACATGGTCCATCAGTTACACTCACGCAAGCTAACAAGCTCAACAACTGTATGCATAACCTCCGTGTGAATACTGTGTGAGAGGAAATGATGAAAGCTAGTGATTAGTAGGGCTTGAATAGCTAGAATGGAGATTGCAGTATTTCAATTTTCTACCTTTTCCTGGTAAAAAATACTTGTGGGTTTTTCGTATTTGTGCACAGGTGTTTGCATACTAAAGGCATACAAATAAAATCCATGCTGTTCAGTGGAACAATCTGAAATACGTGCCTTCAAATCAGATCAGATTGCAGATTATACAGCAACATTCAACAGGTGCTTCAAGTGCAGCTGGTGGCCTGAAATGACTCAGTATGCTTGAGACTAACTAGCCACACACTTGCCATTATAACTTCATTTGGCTGCATCCCATTTCTATCCTGAGCTCACCCCATGAGAGAGAGGTATGGACTGTGTTGGACTAGTTGGTATTGAAATAATGGATGTATTTGTGTGAGAAATGGAAAAAGAGAGCTTGAGAAAGAAGTTAAAATCTCATCTCTGTCAATTGCTACAAAAAGGGAGGCATGATTGTTGGATTGTCAGCTTCAGAAAGTTACAAAAACATAAGACATCAGACACTAATTTACAATCTCACAAGCACTTATTTTGAAGTATACCAACCCCAATAAAGCTCCCAAGCTTCAAACCACCAAAGCAACATGCTAAAATGGCAAAAAGTGACAGATTTTCCTTCCGGGCCACCATACGCAGTAATAAACTCATATCATCAATATGGAAAATATATAAAAATGATGAGATGGTCTCATATATGCAATCAGATATCGGATATTCTATATAACATGGCATCAAACAATGTTTTTTTATATAAAGGAATAACATAAAAAAAGAAAATTAAAGTAATTCTTAACGCTGATAAATTTGAACACATACAATTTTACAATTACGAGAAAGCCGCCAACACAGGTAACTTTATCCCTCTCTATTATTCTGATGGCTCTTTTAGCTAAACAAGAGCCTTAGTCCATGAATGTTCCTCCTAATCCCAAATTCCTCTCCGTCTCCACAATAATGAGCTCCTCTCAGACTCGAGAGTTGACAGAGGTAAAGCATTTAGCACGCTTGAATGGATGGAGAAGGAAGAGAGTGGGAGTGCAAGGAGAAAGAGAAGAAGATACAGGCCAAAAAGGGATAAAGCGAGGGATAAGGCAAACGAGGGGGACTGCCCGTTGGTCTGAAGGCCCATTACTCCGAATCCCCCCCCAATAGTTTGAAAAATGTCTCATTGGACTTAAAGGACAAATTGGAAAAAGTACACACTCAGCTCTATTTTTAGTTCTTTTCATCATCAACCTTTCCACAAAGTCTTCGTCACCCTGATGAAGATGTGGTCTGATTTCTGCTATTAGCATCAGCACTTTACAAAGACTGAGGTGTGCGTCCAATTAGTCCAATGGCTCTTTATCCTGAAAAAAACAAAAGCCCATTGCTTTGAAGGCTCTGGCTTTGGACTTCAGTGACTGTCAGCCTTATTACTTTCCAGACTCTGCTAACATATCGCTCAATTTAAGAGATAACGTACAAGTCATTGCGTAAATCATAATGAATAACTCGATAGGACTCTTAAAGAAAGTAATGTTACATCCCAAAAGGCATTAAATTTAGACAAGACAGGAAGTGAGTTAATTGTGAAAAGTCTGTTTGATAGGTGAATTTACATTTAAAGGACTGACAATGAGAAAAATAAAGTCTTCAACTGTTTACTATACTGTCAGAAGAAAACCTTGGTTAAAATATTGCTAAATTTAACGGAGCCAAGCTTACCGGTACACATTCTCAGACACTAATTTCACAAACATTTAACATAATTCAGTATCAATTTTAGCTCCATGTAAAGCTAATAAACGTGATTGTTTCCTACATAATGCTTGTCTGCCTTAATGACACAGTTAACACATTTCTACAGCTGCTGATTTATTAAGTCGGAGTTTGACTGAGTGAAACATAACACAGTAAAAGTCCTCAGTAATATATCAAAAATCTGTTTTGTCAGGTAATAAACATGATCAGTGTCTAATGAAGCACTGTCACTATTTATGGTTAGGCGTTCCCATTAGGATACCTCTGTCGTCTTTTACCTTTATTATTCTGGTGTATTTTGACGAGTTTGTTAAAAAGATAATTGGGTTTTATGTTGTGTGAACGCTGTGGTTAAGGTGTGGTTAATCCACTTGATTAGGGGGGTTAGGGAAAGATTATGGTTTGGATTAAAATGATCACTTGCACGTCAAGGGAGACTGTTTTTCGGGGCACTATTGTCAGGATAACAGGCCAGACTTAATGGGCTTTCTAATGGGAAGTTTTTCAAACTATTGAGGTTTTTGGAATAATGGCTTGTCGGACCAATGGCGAGAGCACAGGCGGGAAGAAGGGGGTAGAAAAAAAATTCTAGTGAAATGTGCACGAGATAAGCTCGCCCTCTGGCAAGGCAGAGTAATGCCGCTACAGAGTACAAATACAAAGGGCTGACTATTGATGATTAGAGGACGAAAAGGAGAGAAAAAAGCAGAGAGAAGGCGAGGAGATATATAAAACCGTGTGAGAAAGAGAGATCATCATTGTGTTTTCTTTGTCTCGAAGGATTCAGTTATTTCTCTGCCCGTCACTACAGCCCAGGGACATGATGTGAACAACGTGGAGACTGTGTTTGTGTTTGCCTGGCTGTATTTATGTGTGGGTTTTGTCACGTGGTGTGTATTCTGCGTATTTATGTGGGTGGCAATGTGTGTATGCAGCACTGAAAGCATGTGCATGCTTCATTCGTTTCAAGGCCAAGTGATGAATTACTCCTCTCAGAAAACAGAAGACTTGCACAGACACACAACACTCTCACTCACACATACACACAAAATACTCTCCTTGCACAACTCAATTCATAAGGTAAAGAGCATGTATTTATGTGTGCTGTGTGAACCAATGAGGCAGAGACTAACATTTTATTGTAGGATAAAAAAAAAACAGAATCAAGGGAGATAGATAAAGAAGCTAAAGCTCACCTAAACATTATTAAGGAGTCAAATCAATTAAATACACAAATTGCAATGAGGATGAAAAGAAATCAAGGGCACAGACAGAGAGAGAGAGAGAGATGTTGAAAAAGCTGGTTTTTACAGGCCTTGACAGCAACATGGCTGACAGACAGAAAAGAGTGATGAGGCAATCACGAGCAGATCATCAGTCAGTGGAGGTTAAATTACAAGTTACAAACACATGCACATTAAAGCACGATACATGTTCAATGTCCCGAGTGTCGAGTCACGTCATAAGATACCTGTAAGCTGGAAGTGGAGTTGTGTAAAGATAGCCTACGAGTAAATGTCTCTGCGTAAAAGGGTGTTAAGGGTAACTGTAGAGTAGGTGGCAGGGAATTGAAGACATACTCCCTAAATCTGTGGCTGCATCTCAAACAAACTGCAACGTGTGTCCGACTTCCTGTTAGGAAAATCATGATATATAGATGGACTAGCTTCTTTTCAACTGGTTTTCACAATGAGGGTTGCTTTTGGTTTTTGTACTAGCTAGAGAAACACCTTGAATGTCTCATCTCTTTAACCAAGTAAACTGATTTACCTTGTTAGCATTGAGCAACAGCAACTCCCAGAATCACTATCAAAGCTAATGGTATCTGTAGTTGTAGCATGTTAGCAAATCAATTGTTCTACTTGGTTAGAGTTAAGAGATGTTTAGTGCTCACTAGCCCATCCAGTAGTAGATATCCTGAGCTTTTAGCTTAGAGTATACATTAACAACTTCAGGAACATTATCTACTCAGCAAGATCAATAAAAGAAATGCTGTGAGAAAGCGGTTTTGGTCCCAGATGCTAGTGAAACGGAGGCTAGCAAGAAGCTACATCACTAGCTCGAAACAAGACATATTTAAGATTATTTTCATCTCAATTATAACTGACTTTTAAGCATATGACAGGGCTGCTGCAGTGCTTAAACCACCATTAACTCATTTTTGGGCCACTAGGGGGCAGTGTAAAGTTGATATGTTCAACTTGTTGTTAACAGTTGCTTATTTTCACATCCAGTGGTGAAGGAGTCCTGTTTCTGTCCACTTGGTCAATGTAAGTCCAATATTCACTATCTTTTAGCTCTATTTTTACTCTCTTCCAACTCCTGAGGGAAATATCTGGCTGTTAAGCTGCTAAATGCTCCACTATGTTCACCAGCTAGTCTACAGCTAACTGTGTGCAGGTAGTGTACAGTTGCTTTTTTTAAAAACAGCTTTTTCTCTGAAAATGACACTATGAGAGCACTGAGAGTGAACCGAAACATTAAAGTTGCAGCCAAACAGCTAAACAATGAGCTGAAACTCAACTATACAGCTCCGTAAAGCCGAGAGGAGCTTGTAGAGTCACTGAGAAGTTCATCACTTCGAGCAATGTCTCTGAAATTACACACTGCCATTTGATAGGCTACACAACATGTTTCAATAGTTTATTAAACTGCATTAGCAATAGCTTGCTTTAATTTGGACTTTTTGGCTACAAAAAATCTAATTTGTTTGTCAGATTTCAGGAAATTCAACAACGCTCGAAGTGGTGACATAAATAGGGATTACAAAATGAACTTTGTGAGTAATTCAGTGCTATAAATTCTTCTTCTGTTTCCATAATACACACACACACACGCACACACACACACACGCAAAATTGCTTCTCCACGCCCACAGTTACCTAACCACCCACGCCTCTTCACACAATTATGATATATAAAGATGCTTGTTGACTCCATTACATACCTGCTCATAACCCTACCACACCCCTGCCTTACACACACACACACACACACACACACACAAACACACACACACGCAGAGAGAGACCCACAGACCTCAGACATTCGGTCGTGATACATCACCACCTACACACAGCGGTGTCAGCCACAGACAACTGCTCCTGAGCCCCAGCAGAGCAAAGACATTCATCATTATGACACAACACATACACACACACACACACACATTGAGAGAAAAGGCGACATAAAACAACGTTGCAGCTGGTGATGCGTAAAGACGACTCCATCACACCATATATCACACATACTGTACTGCGTTTCCCGCCTAAATAACATAATATTAGGAACAAAAACAGTCATAACTGAAATGACAGAGGGCTTCCTCTACTATTGCTGATGCATTTTTCCTTATTTCTCCCTATATGTGTGTGTGTGTGTGTGTGTGTGTGTGTGTGTGTGTGTGTGTGTGTGTGTGTGTGTAATCGTCACAATGGAGAATGAAAAGGCCTTTCTCTCTTACTGTTGCTTGGGAGAAAGATAACCCCACCAACACCACCACCACCACCACCATCGCTGAATCTCTCTTTTTTTCCCCCTCTCATTTTCTTCTCATCTCCACATCAGATAAGACATGAGTCAAATCCAACCAGCTGTCTGTCCAGGGAGTCGTATATTGTCAAACCATCACTCCTCCTCCCTCTCTTTCACACCTTTCCCTCCCCCCCTCCTCTCCTAATAAATCTCCTCTCCCAGTCTGCCCACGTCAATTTTCACCCTGCTCCTTTTCTCCTTGATCTGTCTTCTCCTGTTCTTTCTTTCATTTCTAGGATTAGTCTGATGTATCAGTTTGATCTATACGGGGCCATAAATTAGGGAGAAAGTGTTATCTACATTCTGTATGATGGTTAAGATGCAGTTTTTGTTTCATTACAACTTTAATCTGCAATCGATCAATACTTAAATTGACCGTCCATGTGAAGCTCTGGAATTGATTTGAATCAGTCCCAACGGGGTCTTGCAGAATTTTTGGTTTTTTATTGGAGCAAGAATTGAGCTAATTTTGGAGCAGATTTTATGAAAAAAAATAGAGGTTTTTGTTTTATTTTGAAGGAGGGCAATCCCAAAACTTCAACTAAAGAACATATGAGAACCTGGGAAGTAAAGTCTGACGGCTCAGTTGAAGACTCTGGAGGATTTTGTTTGATCAAGCTTCATTAAGACACTCTGAATTGTATTATTTTAAATGGAAAATGGTGTTGATAGGGGAAAAAACTCTCTGATTGGGTTGTTTTTTTTTGGCATAAATATTACAGGGATCCTTTGATTTTACATTCAATCTTGGAGGGAGTTTTGTACACATTTAATGCATCTCAACTGAAACTGTCTTTTTAATGGGTTTTATTAAAAGTATTTTGGCGTTTCAGAAGCTTTGAAAAGTGTAACTCGCTAGAGGCAGCATTACTCTATCACTTCTAGTTCTTTTCTTTTTTTTATTTTTATTTTTGGAAGTGTTTTTCTAATTTACAATTTTAAAAAATGAGTATCAGCTGTGGTATCAGTCTTTCTAAAATTAATACAGACATGCCTTCTTTTCACCCCCTCCCTCCAAAAATGTCTACACTCTGCCCATCCCACCAACTCATCTAAACACACAGACACACACATATACATTTCCCATGTGAGTGAAATGTTGTCTGTCACAGGGCCCTTTCAGCTGTTGGCTTAGTGATTTGTGTCCTTTCGGGGTAGGATGGGATATTTGGAAAGGGGAGGGGGGTGGAGGGGGGTGTGTGTGGGGGTCAGGAAAGGGGAAGTGAAGGATGGGTGGTTGGTTGCGGGTGGTCATAAAGAACCTGCAGTCCAATATACATTTTCCCTCCAAGAGAAGCAAAGGGTTGTCTGTGTAAATGCTGGGTTGTGTACACACTTGACAAGAAAGTGTCATTTTCAAGCATTATTGTGAGTTTCTGTATTGCGTGCCGTGTGCTTGTTAAAGCTAGCGATCTTCTGCTTTTATTAACTCTGAAATTTGGCTACAAATTCTATAAATTATGTTGCATTTGAAGACATCATTGCAGTGCTGTAACTTCCTCTTCTGTAGCCTAGACGTGTGATAGACCCTGAACATCCTTACAGTTTTACACCAGATGGGGATTTAACATACAGAGTCAAAGGAGGTGAGGGGGGTCACATATTTCCCAGCAGCCATAGGCTTCAGAGTCGGAGTCGGAGAGGAAAGTAAAGTGCAGAGGTCTTGCTCCATTTTTCCTGATTCTCCCACTTGCCCCCTTTTTTTCCCCCATGTTTCCAGCCCCTGATAGGACTGGATGGAGACAGATTAGACTGTTAGTTCCACTTAGTTCTCATATGATCTCAGTTAATATTTGTCAAGACTGATGTTGTCAGGGGCTGTCAGCCTTCAACTGGGGTGAGTCGCTACAGGAAGTGGCAAGGCCTAGAAAGGGAATGCAGCCAATTCCAGACCTGATCACATGCACATGGGATCAAGAAGAGAGAGGAGAGGGCTTTAAGGGGAAAACACCACGTGGAAGGGGAAGCAAAGGGGAAATGGCATGAATGCAAATTCTTACGCCGCGACTGAGAAGTAGTGCCGTTAAACGCGGTTGACACATATAACAAACTAAGAAGGACACCTAGAGCACCTCTTGCAAGCTAAATAGCCCGGCTTAAGAGGCGTGTTCACGTAAATATAAAGTGTCATCTCTATAAGCGCTATCTGGTTCAACCTGTCCGCCTCTTCGCCGGCTGGGTAAGAGGGCACAGATAGGCCTGTCTAATGGTGGCGACAAACATTATTCATAAATCCTTCACTCCGGGGCAGATATATCCGCAACTGGTGATGCAAGACACATCAGATGGAGAAAAAGGGGAAGGGGTTGTAGGCTTGTTGTATGATGGCTTCTTCGTCCACCCCCGCCGGTTGTACACTGGGCCCACGCTGTCAGAGCTGATGACACTGATTAATGAGAAAGCCGTCTCATCACACAAGCGTCTTTGGTAATAGACTACATGGAGAGTCAATGGAGGACGACTCCAGGGCAAAGTGCACAACCTGGTCTTGTGTTGTTAGTGGTTGGGGGAGAGTCAGTGTGGAGTTCATGCAGTGTCATCATAACACACACACACAAAAAAAAAAAAAACACTTGTTGGTGTTTATGATCTTAGACAGTACACTGATATGATATCGCCATGGTGACGGTGCAGTGGTTCCTCAATGGTTTTTTTGGCTTGTGCGTCACATAAGACCATATGATATATATCCTGCTACACCTTTGAGGTTAGGGTTTGAGTACTTTTAATAATATCTTTAATATTTCTAGACTATATAATGCATCCATATACTGTTCCTATAATAAAAAGCCAGAAAAGAGTCACTGTATGTGGACGTTTTTACAGGCTACTTATCTTTTATAGCTATTTTTGTATGTCTGAATGTTGCTGATACACATTTAAACATATGCTGTCATACTTTTCTTTGTTAAATCAACAATTACATGTTTTAAAATAGCTCAATAAATTACAAGTTGCTATGATGTAACTCTTGATATATATATATATGTTCATGTCCAGCTGCCTGGTTCTATACATATTGTGACACTTGCACAAAATATATCCCCAGAATACCCTGCATGATGAGTCTACTAAATCGGTTTTTCATAACACCTCTTTCCCACACACACACACACACACACACACACACACACACACACACACACACACACACACACACACACACACATTCACACTTCATTACGTTTGTTCTATTCTTTTACACCGTGAGTCACCAGAAGTTAAGTGCACCATCCGAACATAATGTAGCCTGCACATTAAAAGGAAAAAAGCCCCGTAAGAGGATGAAAGGAAGGACTAGAGAGTACAGTATATATTTTCTCCACTAGGAATAAAAAAAAAAGAAAAAAAAGAGAACACGAGCCATCAACAACTAGGCACTGTGAGCTGAGGGGACATAAGTGGGACATGCACTGTGGAAGAAGAAAAAAAAACGCATGACCATGATGTCGGGATGAAAACCTCCCTTTGTCCCTTGCTCTAAAAATTCCGGAGTATAACTGAATTACAGCAAATCCAATTGAAACACACGGGATACCAGTCATCCATGCATTCCTACATGTTTTCAAGCTTCTCTTGCTCTTTTCACTGTGTGCACCCCCCCCCCCTCCTCCCCTTTAACATTTCTCCCCAATGCATTTCAGCTCATGCTCATCCAAGAGTCTAAAGAGTGGGGAATAACATGCGCTAAGGACACGAGAAACGCCTTTACTGGAGTTAAAGCACACTCGTGTGACTGAGATCACTCCTCTCTTCCACCCTGCGCTTTTTTCTTTTTTTTTTGTAAACCAAAAAATAAATAAATAAAAAAAAGGAAGCACAGATAGATCGACTCTGAGGTCTTTATGTGTCTCAGCATGGTGCACTCCCATAACCGGCTTCCCAGTCCCGAACATGCCGCTTTTAAGCCCAGCAAGACCCAGAGAAATTATAATGGGCGGCTGCCGAAAATCAAAGCAACTTCCCCTCCTCTCTATACCACGGAGCGAGATGAGAAAAACCGACGCTCCAAATGCTCTAAGAGTCGACTTGACGGGTTACAACAATTTGACGACATACAGCAGATAATACAGCTTCATAAAGACAAGGTTTATTCAAGGCGGGTAGCATTAATTCACCATAATGGCGTTCATTCATCACCATCCTGTCTATAGCTGATAACAGCCCCGGGCGCTCCTGCGATCCCCGTACAATTTATCGACGGATATTAATAACAACAAGCCATAACTAACACAGTAACATAGAGATATAGTCACGCCGGCAATAGCGTTTATTCTGACCCCGATTCCAGTCACATATCCAGCAGCGGAGCAACATTTCCACATCGGACAGCTGCTTTTCAGGACAGTAAAAATCACACACACACACTTACACTTACACACACACACACACAAAACAGCAATCACAAAGCCAGAAAGGAGAGAGAGAGAGAGAGAGAGAGAAGCTGGATAACTCACATTCTGTCTCCGGGAACAAGCAGACGGCTCTCCACCATCATATCGGGCAGAAAATCCAGATTGTAGGATGAAGTCATGTTGCCTGCCAGCCCTGTGTATGTATGTGTGTATGTGTGTGTGTGCGTACAGTAATGTGTGTATGAATGTGAGTGTGAGTGTATGTGTGTGCGCCTCCGCCGCTGTGCGCCCTGCCTGATAAATAACGGAGACGGAGAGGGACAGGTGCAAGAGCCTAGGCCTCCCTAAAGGCAGTGTAGCCAGCCACACACACTCTGTCCGCATCCAGCAGTTGTCACATTCTCCTCTTCCTCTCCCCCATTCGCTTTTTTCTCCTGGTTTTCTTCCGCCGGTCCTGTCTGAAAATCCGCTTGTGCAACAGCGCAACTGACGGGCTGCTGGAGAGCCAGGTGCCGAGCCGGGGAGGCGTGGCGCATAACGCTGCAGCTGATCTTTAACTATTAGGTCTCCTCAGCTGAACATGTCTCTAACCAGTGCATGTCTTTAACCATTATAAGCACCATTATAAGCACAGATGTCCTCAATTTAAAATAAAAGGTAGTTATACTATATATTAGTTATATAATACTTATATTTAACCATTTGATATATTTCATTTTCAACCACAAAAGATTCTTAATGAATATCTTTCATCTCACTTTAATAACCATTAGTGAGCTTTATCACTATTAAGCATGTTGTCTGTTATCTTCAGGATGCTTTTAAAAATATCTTATTTCATTAAAAGATATCTTGGATATAACTTTATCATATTTAAGCATAGTCTCCTGCCCTGAATAGTGGAGATGTTAATGTACAATTAATAATTCATGAGTACATTTTAAAGATATCCAGCAGTGGAAGATTTTACACAGATCTTTTACTTAAGTAAAAAGTAGAGATATACACAGTGAGTGTAGAGATACTCTGTTACAAGTACGAGTCCTATATTCAAAATTTAACTTAAATAAATGGACTAAACAGCACTGATTGGACCATTTCAGAATGATTAATATTACTTTATAATCATTGATGCATTATTATGAGGTTAATATTACAGCTGATAAATACTTTGTATACTGCTGTACAGGATATAAGGTAGTTATACCCAGATCAATCTTAATCTATAATATCTCCTATTTTATATGTTGAATGTCTTTTATATTGTTAATATTAATCTGCAAAGTGACTAAAGATATAACATGAATGCATTTGCCTCCAAATTTAAGTGGAAGGATAAAGTAGCAAAAAATGGAAATACTCAAGTAAAGTACCTCAGAATTATATCTAATTACAGTACTTGAGTAAATGTGGTGACTATATCAATAACTTTGCTATCAGCCCCTTAAATGCATGTTGTACCAGTTTGATCAGATTGGTCAAAGATATAATAAAAGTTGCTAAAACTGTGATGATGAACTGCAGCAATTACCAATATCTGCTAGTCCAGGTGATATAACTCTGTCTGTAATCCTCTCATGTCAGATATAAGAGAATTTGGACTCTAGGTGGTGCTCTAATGTGAAATATACATGTTTATAATAAGGTTTCTAGTATTTCTGCTTGATATTGGATCTCTTATATCTCATGTCACTGTGTGAAGATAATAATCAATTTACAATGTGGCATCTGGCCTAAAAAAAAAATCAATCAAGTTTAACCTGGTCTGGTTCAGTAGGCTATGATGTCATCTTTCAAAGTGCTGCATCACGACGTAACATGAATTCAAGTTTACATGGCAATCATTGTGACAGAGAGTATTAGTGTCTGTATTAGACATCACATAAACTCTATGTTGTCACCTCACTCAAGATTGAATGTCAGTTTATTGGATTTTTGCCCCTGACCAAATGAGAACTATACAATCAATGCGCTGATACTCTTAGAATGAATAATACAATATCAGAAGCATGATTCGATGTATGTCAACAGCACACGACACAATATCACACACACACACATACACACACACACAATTGCTTCATAAAAGTATGGCCAGTTAGACGATTTACAATCAAATGAGTTGGCCAATATTGGAGAGGTGCAATTACGCGTGGGGATAGCTTGGTAATAATGAACCAGCCCATAATTTGCTTCAAATTTGCTGACTCTATTTTACGCTACATTAATTGCGTGGATCCAGTATGCCTCCCCGTGGAACCAGAGGTGGTTTGAGTGTACCCCTGTGCAGTGCGTCTACCAGGTTGCCCCACTTCCTCCCTACCTCCTCTATATTAGAAAAAGAGGGGAGGCACTCCTGTAAAATAATGAGCCTCTCTTAGACTGAGAGAGGCGGCTCTCTCTGGGGGGAAAGAATATGAGTATCTGGGTCAATGGGAAAAAAATGTGCTCAGTATGCACACATAGAGGCAGGGTAAGTGTATGGCGTGGGTGGGACTTGGCCCGCGGCTCTGCTCGGGGGTCAGCTTGCATGTTTACTCGCAAGAACCGAGGTCAGAGTACGGATGGGAAAGGCTGATCCTACATCAGCGCCTGAGGGCTCGCAGCGTCCCAGGAGTGGAGGGAGGAGGGGGGGGGGGGCGAGGAGGGGGGCGACGCTGCATGTTTCACCGCACTTGACCCCACGCAGAACAAGGGGTTGTACAGAACATTATATAACTTAACTGCTGCATCATAATCGTCTGTGTTTCCCATCGCAGTCCTGAGGGGGGGATGCTCTGAGCTGTTGTTCGAGATGAGCCAAATCTAACACCTTTGTGAACTGATGACAGATAACGATGAAAAGAAGACATCTCAATGATTTGTCTACGAGCTGCTGATTGACTTCCAGCCAAGTTAAAGCAACATATTTCACTCTTTGTCTCACATTGTTTTCCTCCTCGTCAGATAATCTTGCTTTCCTTGGCATATTTCCACCTTAAATCTACTGGACTCTGGCATGCAGATAGTGGTTTAGATCAGGGGTGTCAAACATGCGGGCCGTGGGCCAGAACTGGCCCGTAGAGGGGTCCATTTCGGCCCACTTTCCTTCCTGTCTTTTTTTCCTTCCTTCCTTCCTTCCTTCCTTCCTTCCTTCCATCTGTCCTTCCTCCCTTTCTTTCTTCTGTCCTTCCTTCCATCTGTCCTTCCTCCCTTCCTTCCTCCCATCCGTACTTCCTCCCTTTCTTCCTTCTGTCCTTCCTCCAATCTGTCCTTCTTCCCTTTCTTCTTTCTGTCCTTCCTTCCTTTCTTCCTTCCTTACTTTTGCCTGTCTTCCCTTCCTTCCCTTCTTATTTCCTTCCTTCCTTCCTTCCTTCCTTCCTTCCTTCCTTCCTTCCGTCCCTCCATCTTTGTAATGAACCAGCCCACATGAGATCAAATTGGTATGTATATACAGTATGTATGTATAAAACTGTCATGATGAACAGCAGCAATTACCAATATCTGCTAGTCCAGGTGATAAAGCAACTTCTTTCTCCAATCACATCACATATTTCACTCTTTGTTTCATATTGTTTTCCTCCTCGTCAAATAATCTTGCTTTCCTGAGCATATTTCCATCTTAAATCTACTGGACTCTGGCATACAGATAGTAGCTTAGATGGATTACCTTCACCCAAATACAATCAATATGGATGAGGTTTCATTCGTAGTTCTCAAAGCATTGAAAACCCACATTTAAAAAGTGCCATAAAACGGAAGTTAAAGTGACTTTGGCTTCTTCTACTGTGGTGTATTTTCCAGTGAAACGGAATATGTGAACAGTGTAAAGTTACAAGAGGGATTTAAATCAAATCCTTCTCATTTGACTGGACTGCTAAAAAAAAAAAGTTGGCGGGGCTTAGAGTCGAGCATGATATGGAGCTGTAGAGAGAAACAGAGCTATAAAGAACTGTTGGCTCTTGCACTCACCTCCCTCACCTGTTGTTGGATCAGGAGGACGGTGAGGGAGAGATGAATGAATTACAACACAGTCACATTGTTTTGGAAATGAAAACAAAAGAGTGTGCCCACTGATATCCAAACACACATCTCTCTCTCTCTCTCTCTCTCTCTCTCTCTCTCTCTCTCTCTCTCTCTCTCTCTCTCTCTCTCTCTCTCTCTCCATATTTGCTCTGTTAGCTACAACGGATGAATTGATTGGATGAACAATGTCATAATTAGTCAACTCAGTGTCAGCTGTTTTATAGTTGAGGTACTTTATATGGACTCTTTCTACTGAAGGAGATACAACCAATGTATGCATGTCTCACACTAGAGGTAAATGAGAATGTATGTATTTTTTGAATTTGTATTTGGGTGAATTGATCCTTTAAGTCCAAAATGCATTACAACCATTTAAACAAGTCTGACTGGTGCTAAAAATGAATATCCAATTTTATCCAGCATTGAAATCTATCTGATAGTGACAGCTCACATACATTTAAACAAACTATTTACTTTACATGGAGTCTTTCTACTGAAGAGTCTATATCAGGGATGTCAAACATGCGGTCTGTGGGCCAGATCCGGCCCGCAGAGGGGTCCAATCCGGCCCACTTTCCTTATTCCTCCCTTCCTTCCATCTTCCCTTCCTTCCTTTCTGTCTTCTTTTCCTTCCTTCCTTCCTTCCTTCCTTCCTGTCTTCTTTTTCTTCCTTCCTTCTTTCCTTCCATCTGTCCTTCCTTCCTTCTTTCATGTCTTCTTGTCCTTCCTTCCTTCCTTCCATCTTTTTAATGATCCGGTCCACGTGAGATTAAATTGGGCAATATGTGGCCCTTAAATGAAAATGAGTTTGACACCCATGGTCTATATGGAAACCTGAGACAGATATCTTAAAATATGGACAAATAAAACCACTGCAAGCATGTCTACTGTACCTCTAGAGTTAAATGAGAAGGTGTATTTTATTTCTAATTTGGGTGAACTGACCCTTTAAGACTCTTTCTAAAATGCATTTCAAGCCTGACTGTGCTCAAACTTAACAACATCCAATCTGTCTTCAATCTAATCTTCATCACTGAATAGCACAGTTGATGATAATGGTTATACTGGTTATGTCTTCCCCATGTGCAGGCCAGCGTCACATGGTCAGACTGGTAAAGACAATCATGCAATCACTCCTCATTTTCTCCTCAAATCTGAACCAATCCTGTCTACTTTCTGTCCACCAAACAAAATGCATCCACTCATTATTAAAACATCAATATACTCAGATTTCTTTGCAGTCATGTGACACCAACAGGTTATAGAAGAAACGTGACTTTGTTTTAATATGCAATTAGTGTTGCATCGGTTTAATATTGCATGTAATGTGAGATATGAGTGTGTTAGCTAGTGTAGTGTGCAGCTACTATGCTATTATGGTTTTGAACTAGATTTCTTTTTTTGATTCTGCACTTCCATGAGAAAAAGCTCTGAATAGCAAGTAATTTAAAAAGCAAATGTAAAAGCTTCCAGGCAATGGACATAATTTCAGTCACTATTGTGCTATGCTTTGGTATCAAAACTCAATGCAGGTTTTGAATGTGTAAATTTGATGAAGTAAAAAAAAAAAAAAAAAAATCTAGATGATTGAATCAAGAATATGTATATTTATCAAATAAAAGTCGTCAAGAAGCTGGAAATAATGCGTTTTACTCACTTCCTGTGTGTTAGACAATCTTTATATTATGTTATGACCATGAACAGCTGACTTGAGTTTAACACTGAGGTCTTACGTTAGATAAATCCTGAGCCCCTCACCCTCATTGTGACAATGGTGCCCTATATACACTGATAATGAAGGCTAGCGCTTTATCCACGGACCTTGGGATTCTCATGTGACATGCATTGAATGACCACGTTTAGGAGGGTAGGAATGTATGCATTTACATCAACCACACAGAGAGAGAGCTGTAAATGGAAAATATATGCTAGGAGATGTAAGCTAAAGAGGAAGTTAAGACATATTGCTACTGGTCAATATCAGTTAATCTCTCTTAATCTTCTTGATAAATGACCTTAAATGCTTAATTTGAAGCCAAAAATTAGAAAAAGCTGTTTTCATCAATTGAGAGATCTTTTAATTCCTTAATTATTTCAGCAATACTGGTGGACTAAAACCAAGACAGTTAAGCTTAGGCCCACATGCAAACAGCTACAATCATTTAGTTAAACCCAAGTTCAGATTTTAAGGTGTTTGTTTAGGCATCGTCTCAGTCGACCCTCTTCAAATATGCTTATTGGTTTTGCATGACATCATTGTATCTCCTCCATTTGTGCTGCTCTTCACGCCATCGCACGTGCCACCACAAACAGATAATAGAAACACTGAGGTCCGAATGTGTGCGGTTTCCTGTTGATGATTCTTGTTGATCTGAAGTTAGTCGCTTCCTCTTTCCGACTCACACCGGTTATAAAAAAAGGTGCAAAGAACACGATCAAATAAATATGGTACCAGAACAAACGTGTGATGTATGTAAGTGTCATTACTGAAAATCTTTAAGAGACTATCAGAGACTGTGAGAAAAAGATCCTTGAGTCTAATGTTTCACTCAGGGCCAGCGCTCAGATCCATCGAGCATTGTGTTACACCTTCTTTTCTTCCTGTTGTTGCTGTTGTTCTGTTTTTTTTATTCCCACTCTCACCCATCACCTCTCCTATCTCTCCGTCTCTTCACCCAGGGCCTCATGTTCTCCCAGATCCCTCGCTCGTGGCAAGGTCTGTCTCTGCCCTCGCTTGCTCTCGTGTCTTTCTCGCCTCTTCTCTCTCTCTCTCTTTCTCTCTTTCTCTCTTTCTCTCTCTCTAGTTATTTCTATCTTCTTTTCGCCTTCATCTCTCTCACCTCAGGCTGAGGGGTAGGGGAGTGTGGAGAGGAGAGAGAGGGGGTGGTGGTGGTGGTGGTGGTGGTGGTGGGGGGGGGTTCAGCTGCCTGAACAATACAAATCGATCACTTAGAAAGGAGAAGAGGGGAGGGCAGAGGAGGGAGGATGAAGGCGGAGGAGGAGGAGGAGGAGGAGGAGACAGTGTGAGGCTGAGGAAAAGGAAAAGAGACAAAGAGACAAGACCAAAAATAGCCGGGTCTTACAGAGCAAAATTAAAGACAGACTCGGAAAAAGCAACCACTCACTGTTGTCTTATCAAACACCATAAACTATCTTCCGGCTTCCTGCTTGCATCTCACCCCACAGGAGAGGATTGTGGGTAGCTGATGGCGCTGGCTTTTCACACGTGAATATTTAATGAGGGCTTCATGAATAATTCAGAAAAGCAAGCAGCTGCGTTTGAGCCTAAGTGGACATGTGAGGAGCCCGAAACCAGACAGACGCTGACTGCTACCGTTCATCCTCACCCGCTCGCTCACACACTCCCACGGAACACATTTTGATCTTTGGTGTATATGCTACACTATACATGTGTTTGTGTGTGTGTGTGTGTGTGTGTGTGCAGATGAATCACTTCCTAAATGAAAGGATGATGGAGGCGTTCCAATCTAGTCTAGCCTCTCCTTCACTTTCTTATTCTGTCAAGCTCAGAAACCAACACACACACACACACACACACACACACACACACACACACACACACACACACACACACACACACACACACACACACACACACACACACACACACACACACACACACCTTTTCCTTCTCTTAACACTCTCTCCATCACTCTCGCTGCCACTCAATCACTCTTTAATCTTCAAATCTCATTCCCATATTTACTCCATCCTCTCTCTGTCTCTCTCTCTGTCTCTGTCTCTGTCTCTCTCTGTCTCTGTCTCTCTCTCTCTCTCTCTCTCTCTCTCTCTCTCTCTCTCTCTCTCTCTCTCTCTCTCTCTCTCTCTCTCTCTCATATCTATCACCATTCCCTCTCTCCTCCGTCACTACATCCCTCTCTCTTCTCTCCTCTTTCTCAGTGTGTTGTCGGGTCCTTGCTGGACTCTGGTGAGGACACCGTGTTCCAGTTTACATGGATCCAGCTCTACCTGTGGGGCTGCAGCCTCTAAATGCTCGCTGACCTGTTTTCCACACGATCTGACACAACACACAAACACACTGTGGGAAGGCTGATGATGTATCACTTTGGTGCTTTTACGTTTGTTATAAATGTCTATTTTCATTATGTCACGAATATTTTATCGACTGCCAACTCCTTCAGTAGAGAATACCACCATGTGCTGTTTTCACTAGCTTTATTTATCGGCCTTGGCATTGTCTCAACTTCTAATATTTAAGTTAGGCTTCAATTTATTTTTATTATTGATGAATCTGATCATTATTTTCTGAATTAATCGATCAGTTTTTGGTTATAAAATGTCAGAAAAAAGGTGAAACATGTCAGACATCCAGAGACATCCAGAGCCAAAAGGCGACTCCACAACTATAATATATTCAGCATTCACATTTAAGAAGCTGGAACCAGATCATTTTGGCTGTTAATAGATGATCAAAATAGTTGGTGATTACTTTTCCTGTCAATTGACTCATCGATTAATCATCTACTCTTACCTATTTCCATTTGGGAGGGTTATATTTTTAATATTTAATACTTAAGGTGACATAAACAGAAAGTATAATGCGACTAGCAGTTCTTCTATTTGACAGAGGCTGTGTTCGAAACCACATACTACATACTACATACTTCCATCCTACACACTACACACTAAAGGACCAGATAGTAAGCAGACCGTTTACACTGTAGTAAACTACATGATAACCCACAATGCATTTGGTTCCTACCCGAGCTGAAATCATCAGGCTGAAGCTGATTTCATTTTAGCTCTAACTCTGTAAATAAACCACTTTATCCACATTTCTAACCTTTTTAGGAAGAAAGTAAAGTAGCCCTTTAGATCTACAATGTGACGCTAATTTGTCCAAATAACACCTGTTTAAAGTTTTGTTCCTGAGAATTCGGAGCCACTCAAGTTAGCCGTAGTAAGTAATGCACTTCCTGTCATTTTCACAAAATAAAACACCTGTTGCCTTTTATTATTAAGAAAACTACAATGATAGAATTTGTGCTTTTATTTTGAAAACAGGAAGCGGACATACACATCACTGTAGCTAACTTGAAACCACTGTTTTTTTTAAGAAGTAGCGTTGCATCTTGGGTAATGTGAGTGTGAGTAGTCAGCTCTTGATGCATACTCTGCATTTTTGGAGAATCTAGTAAACCATCCAGGAACTTCTCACATACTCTCAATCACATACTACACAGTTGAAACACACTACATACTTCAAATGACCTCAGAGTTAGTACGAGTAGGAGGAAAGGATGCGGTTTGGAACAGACCCAGTGGGTGGTATAGAGGCTGACAGGAAACAGGGAGAAAGGGAGGGGAAGGGGAATGACCTGCAGCAAAGGTCCCATGCCAGAATCGAACCAGGGGTGCCGCATTTTTATGGCAAGTGCCTTAACTACTCAAACTACCACAGCGCTCCAGCTTCTATTACTTTAAACAATCATGACAGCTGATCTGAAGTTCAAAAGAGTCTCTTTTATATGTTTTTTAAGAGCATTTATGCATGTTCATCTACAATTCACATCACAGCTGTCACAATCAATGGAAAGTGTCACTGTGCAGGATGCCTGTGTGTTTGAGTTTGACAGAGTTATGACAGGAAGAAGAGTGGGGGGTGGGGGTGGGGGTGTGATTTTCGACTGGTTCAAAGGGTTGAAAAAGCTCCATCATATCCAGCTGACCCTAATACACACATGCACATGTAGACACACACACTCTACGTTGCAGGACATTCTGATCAAGTCCAACACTGTCGAGCAAATACCTCCTGACCTGTTCACTGACCCTCACACACTAATGTCTGCACCGGTGGTCTCAACATGACTTAAAGCGTGGGTCTCTAGCTGTCTTCTCTCTCTCTCTCTAACACACACACACACACACATACACATACACACTTGATGTCCTCTGCCCCTGAAGAGGCCTCCGGGCTATACTGTGCTTGCTGTCTGCTACTTTTAATGGTCTCTGCTAGACTGGACTGGACAACGCTCAACCGCACTGAAGTAGAAACATATCGCTGCTGTCGAGGGAAAAACTTTTATCTCCCGACTCTAAACAAGATGACTTGCCCTGGTTTTGGTTTGAGCACCGTGTGCCTATTGGGCTCATCCTTGGGGGGGTTTGAAAGGATCTAATCAAGCTGAATTTTGTTTGATTTTTTTTTTAAATTCAACTTTACTGTGCAAAGCTCTAACGTGAAGTTGCAGCTTTAACCCTCATAATCAAATATAATTGCCTCTTATTGTGTTATATTTCCTTCCATGGTATATTAGACACTGGTGTGACATTGTAGGAGCTCATGTGTCTCTTGTTTATATTAAATACTAATGACAGAAACAATGTTGCTACCACTCTACATGTATGGTTGCTTTATATCTGTTTAAGATGGAGCTATTGTACCAAGTTATTACATCGTGCTTTAAATATAAAAGCATCTGCTCACCTTTAAGTGAGGTCATGCAAAAAAAAAGGTTTGGCACCAAGTAAACAAAGTAAATTGTCTCCTAAGCAGCAACAAGTGGAAACAACATTACAGCTTAAACCTGTTGCTTTCCTTTGAGACTACTGACATGAAAAAATGATTTTGTGAACCTGGCTTCCATTTCCATCTTGCAACATATGCCAACCTTTCATGAACCACAAGATAATCTCATAGATTTTTAAAGGCAAATTACTAGAACAGCAATGATTAACCAATGAATCAATTAGTTGTCAACTTTAATCAGCTGTTTTCATCACCAATTAATCGTTTGGAGTCATTTTATAAGAGAAAAATGTCAAAATCCTCTGATTCAAGCTTCTCAAATGTAAATATTTTCTGGTTTCTGAAGTCTTCTATGACAGTAAATTGATTGTCAGGATAAAACAAGACATTTGATGATGTCACCTTGGACTCTGGAAAACAGCATTAGACATTTTTCACCATTTTCGTACATTTTAATCATGGAAACCATCAACAGGTTAGTCGATAATGAAACGGCCGGACCAACTACACAGACTTCGATGACATCATACTTAAGATTTCCAGATTTCCTGCCCTATGTCACGAAACCAAAAAGTTTACAAACTGTTGAACAGAGATTATTGCTCTATATATCACTCCACATCATGTTAGTGAGCCGCTTCCCCTGATACACCCCCCCCCTCCACCCCACTCCGCCCCCACACAGGCTGAAAAGGTGTTTTAATGGAGCACACAATCCTCCAAATTTAATTTTGAGATACATACTTTTAGCTGGAGTGTAAAAAAAAAAAACCCCAGCTGCAGTTGAGACCAATACTGTGCTACATTAACTGTAGCTCTATTGAAAACACACACACACAGTAAACCCCCTAAAGCTGCTCTAAGTTCTACACTGCGCAGTGATTTCTCCTCTCAATGCAAATGGAGGATGGAGGGATATTCTCCGGCCACTCAAAAACACTGTCCGCTCCACCTGCAGTGCATCGGAGCGCGCTCCAACTGTAATTGGCCATCGCATTGGTGACAGAGAGAGGCCCTCCATTCATCACTACCCCCTCTCTCTTCTCCATTCGTCTCTCTCTGCCCCTTCATCGCCAACTCCGACCAATCTCTCCCTCACTTTCCAATTTCTCCCCACCCTCCCTCTGTCCTCCCCTCCTTCCTCCACCTCTGTCTCCCCTTCTCCTCCCTCTCCTCTCCTCTACCTCCCTCCCTCTCTGCTCCTTTTCCTCATTAAAGTGGGACCCAGGCAGTAGCGGTCACTGCCTCTCATTTATTTTCATTTGAAACTGGTGCAGCTCCACTGATCCTCTGGGGCTGCAGGAGAGAGAGCAGGATGGTGTCATTCTGATAACAACCCACACACACACACACACACACACACACACACACACACACACACACACACACACACACACACACACACACACACACACACACACACACACACACACACACACACACACACACACACACAGAAAAATCGGGGACTATAACACATCACCCGTACATGCTACACACACACAATGGAAGGGAAGCACTTGCAAATACACTCATGCACATTCAAACACACACACGCACACGCACACACACACACACACACACACACCCACAAACACAAAGGGAGGTGTATACGCATCCGCCTGCAAATAGATGCACTTTCACACCCATTTCAATTCATTTCACGCACATATTCACACATTTCATGTACCTGCAAGCTCCCATGCTCTGTTCCCCTCCCTCATCTTTCACATATGCACCCTCTACCTTCAGAAGTACCCCCCCACACACGCACACATGCCCCCCCTCCCCGCCCCCACTGATTGTGTGATTGTGAGCAGGGTGTGAATCAGGGGCCGGTAAACCTGCACCCATTGTCACCTGTATGATTGCGAGTATTGATCTGGGCCCTGTGCTTGTGGCGCACGTGTGAGCGTGCAAGTATTTGCCGGCACCCCCTCACTGGGCCCCCACCCCCCACCACCACCACTTCCTGTACGTGTGTGTCCATGCATTGTATTAGAGTCGTGTCGAGAGCAGCCCTGTCTGACACTCTTTGATTGAAAAGGCGCCCGGCAGATTAAATCGTTGTAGCGGAGATGAGGTGCGCTCCCTTCACCGAGGCCGCGACGGCTGGTTTAGCAGATTCAAGACGGGTGGGTTGGGGAGGATGTGGGAGGATGTGGGGGGAGGAGGGGGGGGGTAGAGGCCATTTTAACGCCCATTGCCCTGACCCATCTGGGAAAATGGGAGGGAGAGGCAGTGACGCTAAACCAACGGCCATATCTCTAATAGAAGACTAATATCCTCCACACCATTAGATAGGCACACTGTGTGGGGTGAATGGGAGGGGACGCTTGGTTTAACTGCCAGCAAACCCAGAGGATGTTGGAGCAAGAGGGAAAGGGAGGGGTGGGAGCAAAAAAAGACTAATATCAACTCAGAGAAGCAAACTCTCCAAGGAAAATGAGCTTATTATGTGAGTTTTCACTAAATTCTCTCTTTCACACTTCTCTCTTTCTCTATACTGTTAGAGCAACTACACAGTGACGTATCTTTCTGCTCTGAACTTCAGCACATTGGATCTGAAGTGAAACAATGACTCCGAAGTCGCAGCGTCCAAAGAGCACTTGGAGCATTGCATGGTCATAAAGTTAAGGGACTCTCAAGACAGGTTAAAACTTGATCTTGCAAAATTGAAGCTGCAGATGCGGAGATATCTGGACTTTTAAAGTTGGATCCAGTGGTTTGGAGCTCAAAATTCAACAGTATCTTTTCACTTGAACCCTCCCGCCTGGTAAGTGCCTCTTTCTTTTAAATTCTGCACTGGTTTGTGATGCTAGCTTAACATTTTGCACCCACAAATCCAAAGCCAATATAGTGGAATGAGGTCACTTTAGCATTTTTCCACAGAAAGCTTCCTTTAGAGACACAGAAGACATTTATACAACAGTTTGAGTGTGAGCTGAGAAGCATTGCTGGTGATGGAGAAATCTGATCTTAATGTGTAAAACTGAGGGAAATCTCTTTTATCAGCTTTAATTTGAGGGTATTTGCATCCTCATCATATGTAGAGGGCAGTGTTTTTTA
This sequence comes from Scomber japonicus, assembly GCF_027409825.1. Classification (NCBI taxonomy): domain Eukaryota; kingdom Metazoa; phylum Chordata; class Actinopteri; order Scombriformes; family Scombridae; genus Scomber; species Scomber japonicus. The sequence goes on along the minus strand of NC_070600.1, from coordinate 21,417,308 downwards.
TTCACTGACTTAAAATGTGGTCAGGGTCTGTTGGAAACCGCATACTACTCTGTCTTACTACTATGTGATTTAGAGTATGTGAGAAGTTC